>NW_015557133.1:200421-210792 GCF_001515605.1 Sinocyclocheilus anshuiensis | reverse complement strand
AAAAATCTTACTGATCCCAAACTTTTGAACGGCAGTGTATATATTCATATATATATATATATATATATATATAGGCTATAGGCAATCTACCTCATGAACAGTTAAATGTTCTCCCATTGTGCAATACAAATATGTGTAATAACCTAATACTATTTATCACTTTACATCCTAGTACATCCCAGCTTTATTTTTTATTCTATTCATATTCTACAGTATTTTATCTATAGCACACCTGTATCCTTTTGTGTGTGTGTGTGCTTTATTTATATTTATACATATGTGTATTTTATTCACACCTTTTTTATTATCTGTGTGTTGTTACTGTCTCTGTGTACTGGAAGCTTGTGACATTAAAACAAATTCCTTGTATGTGCAAACATACTTGGCAATAAAGCTCTTTCTGTCTTCTGATATGCGTGTGTGTAATATACCGTAGGCCTACTACAGTATATATGAAAATGCATATTTTTCAATGAAAGAGAATTTATAGAATAAATATGGACTGCTTTGGGTGCTTGACACTTCATTGGTCATTTTGTGTTTTAAGAATGATATTCAAGGTTAGGAATACGCTGGAAGTTACTTTTTTTTAAATCTAGGTATACATTAGAGAAAGACGACTTTCCTTATTGATCACATCTTCCCTCAGGTAAAATGCACGTTTTCTTGCATGGCTGGATGTTGGAATAACGTTGTTTGCATTCGCTCAAACTGATTTACTGAAGTCGAAATGCAGACGCTAAAAAAACCTAAATTTGTTTAAATTCAGCCCGCTCGCTGTGAAGCTAATAATGTTAAATTCATGCTAGCAACATGTTAATAAATTTGCTAATCATGCTAACACCATGCTAGTAACATGCTAATCGTGCTAGAAACATGCTAGCAAATGGTTAAACATGCTAACAAAATGCTAGCAACTTGTTAAACATGTTAGAAACATGCTAGTAACATGCTAATCATGTTAACATCATGCTAGTAACTTGCTAATAATGCTAGAATCATGCTAACTACATGCTAGTAACTTGCTGATCATAGCAGAAACATGCTAGCAACTTGATAAACATGCTAGAAACATGCTAATCATGCTAGAATCATGTTAGCAAACATGGTAGTAACTTGCTAATCATTTTAACAACATGCTAGTAATTTGCTAATCATGTTACCAACATACTAGTAACTTGCTAATCATGCTAACAACATGATAGTAACATGCCAATCATGCTAGAAACATGCAAGTATTTGCTAATCATGCTAACAAAATGCTAACACCATTCTAGCAACATGCTAATCATCTTAGAAACATGTTAGCAACTTGTTAAAAATGCTAATCATGCTAGAATCATGACAGTAACATGCTAATCATGTTAAAAACATGCTAGTGAATTGCTAATCATACTAACAACATGCTAGTAACTTGCTAATCATAATGCTAACAAAATGTTAACACCAGTCTAGTAACATGCTAATCATCTTAGAAACATGCTATCAACTTGCTAAACATGCTAGCATCATGCTAGTAACATGTTAATCATGCTAGAATCATGATAGTGACATGCTAATCATGCTAGAATAATGCTAACAACATGCTATTAACTTGCTTATCATGATAACAACATACTAGTAACATGCTAACATCATGCTAGTAACATGTTAATCATGCTAGAATCATATTAGAAACATGCTAGTAAACTTGCTAATCATGCTAACACCATGCTAGTAACATGCTAATCACGCTATAAACTTGCTAGCAACTTGTTAAACATGCTAACAAAATGCTAGTAACTTGTTAAACATGTTAGAAACATACTAGCATCATGCTAGTACCTTGCTAATCATGCTAGAATCATGCTAGTAACTTGCTAATCATGTTAACAACATGCTAGTGACTTGCTAATCATGCTAACAACATACTAGTAACTTGCTAATCATGTTAACAACATGATAGTAACATGTTAATCATGTTAGAATCATGCTAGCAAACATGCTAGTAACTTGCTAATCATGTTAACAACATGCTAGTAACTGGCGAATCATGCTAGTAACATGCTAATCATGCTAGAAACATGCTAGCAGCTTGTTAAACATGCTAACAAAATGCTAACACCATGTTAGTAACATGTTAATAATGCTAGAAACTTGCTAGCAACTTATTAAAAATGTTAACAAAATGCTAGTAACTTGTTAAACATGTTAGTAACATACTAGCATCATGCTAGTACCTTGTTAATCATGCTAGAATCATGCTAGCAACATGCTAGCAACTTGTTAAACATGGTAGCATCATGCTAGTAACATGCTAATCATGCTATAATCATGATAGTGACATGCTAATCATGCTAGAATAATGCTAACAACATGCTATTAACTTGCTTATCATGCTAACAACATACTAGTAACTTGCTAAGCATGCTAGAAACATGCTAGTAACTTAATAAACATGCTAGCAATTTGTTAAACCTGCTAACGAAATGCTAGTAACTTTGTTAAACATGTTAGAATCATGTTAGTAACATGTTAATCATGCTAGAATCATGCTAGCATCTGTATCAGCAAAATGCTCAGAAAAAAACAGATGAAGAAGAAAAGGACCAGAACCACATCCTCTTGTACCACTGTTTGAAGAATTGATCTTCCAGAATCTGGCAGTAAGTTTTAAGAGCTCATTTTTGTCAGTCTCTGCAAGACAGACTTTTCAGGATAGGAGATGGACTAAAAATGAACTCCCAAAACTTACTGCAACATGGAGCTAAGGAGAAAATGTAGAACTTGAAAAATTGGAAAAACAGCTTAGTGAAAAGCGTTTACAGTTTAAAAGCAAATAGAAAGTCCTTTTTTTTTAAATTTCTTTTCTTAATATTTTTTTGCAGATTTGCACATGTACAAGGTTTAAAATGTTCATGAAATATTTTCAAAAAATACTGTCGTTTTGAGCAGTTGCATGTTTGAGCAGCTGCATTCCTCTAGGTCAAAGATGAAAAAATGGGATTTACAATAAAGTAAAGTAATTTACAAAATTATTTTGACTTGAGTTTATTTATTAATGAGTAACGTATTTTTTAACGTTCCTTAACCAGGAAATTAACGTTCTTAGAATTGACAGACAGTTGACCGAGATGTTAAGTAAATACTTACAGCAGATCTAAGTATTTATAATTAATTATAACTAGTTATAATTAATTATTCATATTTCCCCTTTGAGCTGATTCGCTACAGCATAATGGAATGTGCTGATGATGTATCATGTCTGTGCAAACAGGGTGCGCGGAGGTATGCAAATACATACGTTGACAGACAGGTAGGACAGCCTATTGTAGGCCTCGGACCAAGGGATGTGATTGGGCGAACATTTTATGGTCCTATGCCTTCCACAAACAACATAAATCCATATAAACACACTGAGACCACTTAACTCAGTGATTGCTATCGGGATGTGAAGAGACTTTCAATCAGCATAACAAAAAATGTCTTTGAACCAAATCACCTACCCTGCGTTTAATCCCATCAGCTCTGGAACCCATTACGAGGTCTTCCTTTTCCATCCCACCATTAATGCCAGCACAGAGGAAGTGGCACATGAGGAAGAAGAAATCCACATCAGAACACTTTCCAAATGTCCCAAGTCTAGTGGTCCTGGTGGTCCCGAATCTGGGGGTCCCAATTCAGGTGGTCATGGAACCTCCTCAGACCATGACCACTACAACTTCACCTCTTCCTACTGTGCCTTCTGCCTTTATTCCCAAATAAATATTGGGGGAGGGTAGCCCATTCCCAGCGATTGAGGCCAGTGCACCATGCCATCCACTATGGCTACTCTCAAGGTGGTGGCATCCGCTTCAACTCCTACCAGTTCCTTCTTCATGGCCATGGCAGCCAATCCTTGCTCCTTCATTGCGGCCATGGCTCTTCTGAGCTTCCTCATCACGGAAATGATCATCACTGCTCATTGTGGTCATGGCCATTCCAAACGCCCTTATTTCAGCCAATGAGGACATTCCAAGTGTAGCACCCTCACCGCCTGATAAGGGGAGATACAAATGTATATAAAATGAACACAGGACACGGAGCTGCTTTCTCACTGCCAGCGTCTGTATTGTCTGAGCAACAATAAAGTGTTTTAACCAGTTTCTCAGTGTTTTAACCAGTTTCTTCAATAACAAATCAATAAAAAATAAACTTAGTTATTCAATATACATGGAATACATTCTTTTTAACAGTACTATGAGATGAATGAAGCTGTTTTTTTTACAACATCAATTTAAATATATGAATTATACAAGTATTTCAGGATTTAATACCCCTTTTAACACATTTTTAATGTCTTTAAGATCTCACAGCTTTTCACGTTCACAATTTCACCTTAATAAGGATATATTCACTTTAACTTAACATTTTTAACATGCACATTGTGTAAACTTGATTTAATTAACTGTTATACATTTTCCCGTACGCATTTTTAACTTAACTCACCAGGGATTTATATTTCAAATACAGGAATGTATATAAATGGATTAATAAACTTTTAGAGCACAAATGTACACTTAATTCTCAAAAAATATACATTCATCTTTCCTGCACTAAACGCAGTATTTGTATGACCACGTTGTCTCCATTACTAGCATGTGATGACTAGCACAATTAGGATACACAGCGAACTTGGTATCAACTCTTACAAAACAATTTCTTCAACTATTCAAATACTGACAACTACTCAATAACTGACATACTCCATAATATTTTCACATTCACACCATGTGCATTACATACCTGATAAGGGGAGATACAAATGTGTATATGATGAACACAGGACACGGAGCTGCTTTCTCACTGCCAGCGTCTGTATTGTCTGAGCAGCGCGCCCCCTCCCCCAACAGGTGAACGCTCCAAAGGGAAAAGCAATCGATCGATGATACAACGAATATTATTGCTTCCATATAGCAAATGAGGAGAAAAGGAAGAAAGATTAATTTATTTTTCCACTTACATTTTCATGACCACCACACTAGCTCCCTTGTCTCGGCCACAGAGGCTATTCCAATCTCCTTCATCACAGTCATGGCTGCTGCTCCCTGCTATTTTTTCAAAGTCTCTGCAGCTGTTCCAAGCTTCCTTGTCACTGCCATGGAGGCTGTTTCAAGCTCCCTCGTCTCATCCAAGGCACTTGACCACAGAGGCCATTCCATGCTCCCTCATCTTAGCCATAGTTTACCTCTGCTTCCTCCTGTTGTCCTCCCTGTTCATTGTCTGTTCCTGGTGAAAGATATACTGTAAGATGCTATTACTGCAAGTTTACCTACTTTTATAAATGTTTGTTGGAATCAGTGTACTCACCTGCTCTTTCTGATTATAAATTAAACTATTGCGGTTTAACTTATGTCCTTGAGTCTGTGCAATCCTTACAATGATGAGGTTGTGGGTCTGTGACGGGATCTGTCTGGGCAGAAATTCAAAAATCCAAAAGGTCACAATGTGTCTCTTCTATTTGTTTAAGTAAGAACAATTAAGTTTATAAAGGCCAAAAGTATCCATCCTAGACAGTATGTGAGCCCTTCAAAATGTTAAAAGGAAAATTGATAGAAAGCAGTGTTGTGGAATCAAGTCGCACGACTTGGACTTGACTTGGACTCAAGTCCCAAATTTGATGACTTGTGACTCAGCATAATCAAAGAAGACCTTTTACTCAACTTTGACAATGACTCGTGACCTGACTTAAACGAGCCCTCTGACTTGGAAAGAGTTTATACTTTCTAAAACTAAATATCAGAGTTGTGATCACTCTACACTGATCCCTGGTGCACATGATAACAACAATATCATTAGAGCTGGGGCTGAGCACAGTGAGTGCTTGTCACATATTACAACTGTTCAGTGTTTTCAACCAAGTCAAGTCACCTTTATTTATATAGCGCTTTTAACAGTACAGATTGTGTCAAAGCAACTGTACAGCATTAATTAGGAAAATATTGTGTCAATAATGCAAAATGATCATAGTAAACACTTTAACAATTTTCAGTTAAAGGCAGTTCATCATTGAATTCAGTGATGTCATCATCCAGCTCAGTTCAGTTTAAATAGTGTCTGTGCAATCAAGTCGATGATATCGCTGAAAATTAAGTGTCCCCAACTAAGCAACCTAGAGGCGACAGCGGCAAGGAACTGAAACTCCATCGGTGACAGAATGGAGAAAAAAACCTTGGGAGAAACCAGGCTCAGTCGGGGGTCCAGTTCTCCTCTGACCAGACGAAACCAGCAGTTCAATTCCAGGCTGCAGCAAAGTCACATTGTGCAGAGGACTCAACTGGTTCCTGTGGTCTTGTCCCGGTGGCCGTCTAGGAGACAAGGTCCTCACTGGGGATCTGTCTTTGTGGCTCATCTAGTTGTCTTGATCTCCACTGACATTTAGGGCTGTAGAAGTCCTCTCTAGGTGCTGATCCACCATCTGATCTGGATACAGACTGGATCTGGTGGCTACGGTGACCTCGGAATAAGAAAGAAACAGACTAATATTAGCGTAGATGCCATTCTTCTAACGATGTAGCAAGTACATCGGGTGTTATGGGAAGTGTTCCCGGTTCCGGTTGTCCTAATTAATGCAGCCTAAAAATCCTTTAACGGATTTGAATATTAGAAATGTGTTAGTGTGTTATGCGTAAACCAGGTTAAAGAGATGGTTCTTTAATCTAGATTTAAACTGACAGAGTGTGTCTGCCTCCCGAACAATGTTAGGTAGGTTATTCCAGAGTTTGGGCGCTAAAAAGGAGAAGAATCTGCCGCCCGCAGTTGATTTTGATATTCTAAGTATTAGCAAATTGCCAGAGTTTTGAGAACGCAGTGGACGTGGAGGACTATACTGTGACGTGAGGCAGCTAGCAGACGTTCGGTTTTGCCAGTCTGTCTACTTCCTGACCTGGGTCCCAGTTAGTCAAGTACAAACTATAAGACTATGTGCCATATTTCTAGAGAGAAGAGCAGCACCACCCCAGGAGGGATGAAGACAATCTCTTTTCAACAGGTGAGGTCTGCCCCAAAAACTCGTCCAATTCGTACTTGCAAGTTCACACACCTCTTTAATGTTATTTTTAGTGATCTCTGACTGGCAAAGTGGAATATCATTAGCGCCGGCGTGAATAACAGTCTTACTGAATTTACGTTTAGCATTAGCCACTTTTAAATTTGCCAAGATGTCAGGTGCTCTGGCTCCCAGTAAACATTGGACTATGGTGGCTGGTGTCTCTATTTTCACGTTCCGTACAATAGAATTGCCAATAACTAAAGCACTTTGATCAGGTTTCTCAGCGGATGCGTCACTGAGTGGGGAGAAGCTGTTTGATGTTTTGATCGGAACAGAAGAGCGGTGTTTTGTCCCGCGACTATGCTGCCTCACAGTCACCCAGTTGCCCTGCTATGGAGGCATTGTAACCGGAACCGAACAATGTACAGGACTCCCTGAGCTAGTTGCATCCAAAGCTGTATCTAGAGCCCTCACATTCATACTGTCCTCAATTAATGTTTGGATGCGTGTCTCTAATTCTGAAATCCTCTCTGTCAGCCTAACTATTTCCCTGCATTTATCACATGTGAATTCCTCGTTGCCGACAGAGAGAGTTAAACTATACATGTGGCAAGCGGTGCAAACAACAAAAGCAGGAGAAGAAGCCATTACTCACCGTGATTGAAGAATGATTCTGACTTACCACTGTTGTTTGATGAACTCGTGAAAAAATGGAGCGAGAGAGAAAAGAAACGGAGCGAGAGAAAAAAAGAAGACAGCAATAGTTAGAATTTGAAAGTTATAATTTATAGACATTTTAATAAAGATATCAAGCATCTATTCAGAGTGTGTTGACAGTCTGTGTAGTCAGGTGGTTGAGCGCCAGAAAATCAATACTGTCAAGTATTTTGACAGTTAAAGATAAAAAGAAAAAAGAACCCCAAAGTGTAATACAAAGAACCATTATAGAATAGTGCTTATGGATATGTTTTTAAATAGAACTGTTACTATGTCTAAGGAACCTTTAAAGAACCGCTTTTTAGATTGTTGTCTGACTAGTCCTCAGTCTTGGCACCTTCATTGCTGTGAGAGACCTTCCCAGTTGGCATCAGCACATATATGTTATACATTTGCTGGCTAACAGCAAGATAAACACAAGAATAAATCTTTGCTTTAATCTAGTGCCTTACACCCTAAGTACTTGAAGCTGATGAAGGGTGCAAACACTTCAGATGGCAGCTACTCCATCTTAACTGCTCTTACCATGCAGTATAAAAGATCTTTCATGCTGATTCTTACCAGGATACATTGACCACCTGAGAAGACAGCTAAATATTTTGCTCATACCACATAAATGAGAACAGTTCCCTTGATCTCCCATTGTCCCCTCGAGTTAACCAAGACTAAACATTGTCATTGTTTAAATATTCTAAGTCCCTGCAACAACGATATCAATCTCTTTTAATGAACCTCAGGCATAAAGGGCATGTCGACAGTCATGTTGACAGTCTCGACAAGAACCAGCCTTAATATTAAAGCTGTCATAGTCAGTCAGTCTTATCAGGCCAGTCATGCAGAATGATTACCTTCTATTTGAATTGTTCCTCTTCAGTACAGGGAAGAAATCAACTTTATTCTAGTGAGAGTAAATGTACACTTCCGAAATGAAAAAAAAAGAGCAATGGTCTGATTTATTTTTGTCGACCACTTGGAGTACAGTGGACACAACTGACAGTTTAGCAGCCTGTTTGTTTTGACACATTTCTTTGAATGTGCTGAGGGCCACTCAAGGCCACACTCCAGGGCTGAATGTGACCTGGGATTTTCCAGACCTCTACAGAGGTGCTTGAATAGATGCTTTGTGCACTGCAACCCTGTTTCAACGTTTGTCTACCTTTTATAGTGCAAAATCCTCTCCACTTCAGCAGATGTTATCATAAACATAATACCCGTCCTGCATGCCTGATCCAAAACAACTAGCATTCCCATAGGCTATGCTTTTATTTTGCTGTTGAGCATATAGTCAGTTGTTTTCATAGGATATCTGCATTGAAGTACCACAGAACACAATTGTAAGCACTTTATAAAGTATTCAAATGTATCTGAGGCAACGTTACACAGCCGTTTCAGTGCACACGAGAACAAATGTGTCAAAGTTTGTGACTGTACTCTAACAGAAAGACAACAGTATGGTCTGTCATCTGTAATAGTAAGTTGTTGTCGTTTTTTAGAGACATTTTTGAGCAATATGTCATTTCCCCAACAGTATGACTCAACTCGACCAAGCATGAACAGACCATAATCTCAAAAAGAATATGACATATCAAGCATGAAACAAAAAGGGCACAGGGCTGGTGAGGAACAGTACTCTTTCAATTACAACATGACCTTTTCTTACCCGGCATAAAAGGGATAATTTCAAGCTTAAAGAAAAGCCACTGCATCTGGAATTAAAACATACAGTGGTGGAAAAGGGAGGTATTTTCCTGTTAAGAACAGAGGAAATAGTCACAGAAGTGTGTGACATTACAGTTTGCCTGGCAGCCAGTATTTTCCAGCAGCATGATCCAGACAGCAGAGCTTCGCCAATGTCGTGTCGTGTCATGTCTGTTTTTTTTTTTTGTTTTTAATTATTTTTTATTAAACAAGTTAGACAAAGACAGACTTCAAAAGTTCTTATATATTTGTCTCTTTACTCATTAAGCAAAAGCTGACAAATTTTAAGTCTGTACATAAATGGCTTACACTTCCCAGGCAAATATGTCTCTTCCATGGCAATGCTCTCAATCACCCTGCACATAAAATCTAAATGAACTAACAATATGAATGCAAGTTTGTGTAAAGCTATAAAGCTAAATAAAGAAAAAAATGGTGTGTTGCCTTGAAAAGTGAAGTGCGATGAATCCCATTGTGGCTGTAGTACCAGGATATCATTTATCAGTGGTTTTCAATCTAGGGGCCTAAAAATGTGTGTATAATAATTCTAAATGTGAACATAAGACAGTATTTTTAAAATGTATGCATAAAAATGTACCTAAATGCATCTCTCTTTTGATAAATTGCATTTCATCTTAAATTCAGACACAATGTGTACACATCATCTACAGAAGGCCTATTAATATCTCTTTATAGTCCAAAAGAAGCACGGCACTCATTATCAATGAACAAGGAAATCCAAGGGCACGCTTGTTGTTTGTTGTTGTTTTCATGAAATCCTAATATAAATTAATTAAATTCAGTGATGTAATTATCACTAAACAGTTAACTAAAAAGGGTAGTGAGAAAGTTATTGAGGGAAGGGAAGTGAAGTAGAAAGCAGCTTTAGCGAATCAGCTAAAAGGGGAAATATGAATAATTAATTATAACTAGTTATAATTAATTAT
>NW_015557133.1:199763-200241 GCF_001515605.1 Sinocyclocheilus anshuiensis | reverse complement strand
AATCTGCATGATTAGGGACTCCAGTTATGAGCAAACAATGAACAACCTCAAGTGTGATACAAGTAAGACTTTACTAACTACATAAATTAGTCTAACATACACATACACACACACACACGCATACAGTTGGCATAAGAAAAAGGGTTAAAGCTTTTTGAGTCGGAGGATCTTGATGTATGGAAAGACTAGGCAGAGGCCTGGCGCAGACTTAAGGGTTGCAGAAGAGTTTCTAGCTCACATCCTTATCTTCTTTCCATCCTTATTCACTGGGCACGCCCGCAACGGCTCAGGCTCTCCACACGGGCAGCAATCAGAAGATTTAGCAGAAGACTTAGCAGAAGATCCTGGGCAGAACTGTGCGTGAGCCTTTTAAAGTCTGAGAAGATTCACGCCTCTCAGGATGGGCTTGTCCAATGAGAAAGGCTGAAATTCCAAGCGGGAGGTTGGAAATACTGGGGAGTTTTATGACCCTTTGTGT
>NW_015557133.1:197963-199724 GCF_001515605.1 Sinocyclocheilus anshuiensis | reverse complement strand
ATTTGATATTCAGCAGATCTACAGCCTGAAGAAAACATCAGTTTCTTAGTTCAAACACACCTTTATAAAAGGTGCAAATGATACTTAATGTATCAATTAATAAGACTAAGTTTGATACTTGCACGTCTCGCCTGTTTGAAAGAGAGTCCTGATGCTCTTTGGGGCTCCAGTAGGTTAGGTGATGAGAAAGAACCATTTTGAGTCAGAGGATCTTGATGTATGGAAAGACTAGGCAGAGGCCTGGCGCAGACTTAAGGGTTGCAGAAGAGTTTCTAGCTCACATCCTTATCTTCTTTCCATCCTTATTCACTGGGCACGCCCGCAACGGCTCAGGCTCTCCACACGGGCAGCAATCAGAAGATTTAGCAGAAGACTTAGCAGAAGATCCTGGGCAGAACTGTGCGTGAGCCTTTTAAAGTCTGAGAAGATTCACGCCTCTCAGGATGGGCTTGTCCAATGAGAAAGGCTGAAATTCCAAGCGGGAGGTTGGAAATACTGGGGGGTTTACGACCCTTTGTCTGAGAGCATGGCAATTTGCAAATGGAACACGATAGGGGATGATGCAAAATTATTAAAGATTCTTAGAACACTAATATATTGCCTATGTACCAACATATAATATACACTCTTGTTTAGATCATCAGAAGACAAATTCATAGATACTAAACATGGTAGGTTTACATATAGGTAAGATTACATGAACGAGAGGTTCTATCATAAGCCTGCATAAAACAGTATACAATATCAAAGACAATATACAAGAACAGTAACCACATACCCAATGACCTGAAGTATATGTGTGTTCATTCAAAGAAAGGTTTTCCTATGAATTAATTAGAGAAGAGTCCATTTTTATGGGCATTATGTATCTTTCCTTAGGAGAAATGGAGGGAGAGTTGCTCTGCCCGCACTCCTTTAAGCAATAAAACTAGTGCTATCTGATGGTTTGTCTTTGGTTGCCATGGAACCAGAGGCCTGTTCTGCCCTTTTAAGGTGTTAGTTGCATTTCGGGGGAAGTGTCCATAGACCCTCATAGTTGGCCCTTTGCTTAGGTGAGGGGGCGTTAGATATTATTTGTTAAATATAACAAATAGTTGTGTGTCTGATTGGTTCAAATGCTACACAGCCCATGATTAGAAACCATTGGTCCAAGACCAGATAAAAAAGATTATCTTAGTCACGTTAGCGCATAACAAAACAGTATGTACTTTTATGAATGTTTGCACTGTAGAACTGTATTGAACCTTGACTACATTTGATTATGAATTTGTTTTATTTGTGTTGTTAACCATAAACATTAGGAGTATCAGAATGTTTGGTTACACACAGACACAGACACAGACACACGCACACACAGACAGATGCACACACACACACACACACACACACACACACACACACACGTTGATCAATGATTTTATGCAAATACAAGCCTAAATTAAATCTGTTTATCATGCTCACTTCATATGGATTACTTTTACGATGTCTTTATGAACTTTTTGAAGCATCGAAGTCTTAATGGAATGATGAACACAAAAGACACAACCAATGTATACATTGGCACATTTTTATTCATTCATGTACTACACAGCAGAACTGTAAAAAAAAAAAAAAGATTCTGCCTCAGCATCCCGTCGTTGTTCTGGGTCAGGCCAGAGAATCTCGTCCACATCACAGGCTATATTGGCCCTAGCCAGGCAGCGAGGGTAAAATCCTCTTGCATGCCTGATCCACCCCTGGCATGCATCTACTGATATGTCT
>NW_015557133.1:189279-197552 GCF_001515605.1 Sinocyclocheilus anshuiensis | reverse complement strand
GTCCTTCACGTCCGCTGCGATCTCAAAACTCTGGCCATTTGATAATACCTAGAATATTAAAATCAACTGCGGGTGGCAAATTATTTTCCTATTTAGTGCCCAAACTCTGGAACAACCTACCTAACATTATTCAGGAGGCAGACACATTCTTTCAGTTTAAATCTAGATTAAAGACCCATCTCTTTAACCTGGCTTACACATAACACACTATCACATTTCTATAATTGAAATTGACAGGCTGCATTAATTAGGGAACCGGGAACCGGGAACACTTCCCATAACACCCGATGTACTTGCTACATCGCTAGAAGAATGGCATAATATTAGTCTGTTTCTCTCTTATTCCGAGGTCACTGTAGCAACCAGATCCAGTCTGTATCCAGATCAGATGGTCACTGCAGTCACCCGGATCCAGTACGTATCCAGACCAGATGGTGGATCAGCACCTAGAGAGGACCTCTACAGCCCTGAAAGTCAGCAGAGACCAGGACAACTAGATGAGCCCCAGATACAGATCCACAGTAAAGACCACCGCGACAAGACCACAGGAGCCAGTTGAGTCCTCTGCACAATGTGACTTTGCTGCAGCCTGGAATTGAACTGCTGGTTTCGTTTGGCCAGAGGAGAACTGGCCCCCCGACTGAGCCTGGTTTCTCCCAAGGTTTTTTCTCCATTCTGTCACCGATGGAGTTTTGGTTCCTTGCCGGTGTCGCCTCTGGCTTGCTTAGTTGGGGACACTTCATTTCCAGCTATATCGTCGACTTGATTGCACAGATACTATTTAAACTGAACTGAGCTGGATGATGACATCACTGAATTCAATGATGAACTGCCTTTTACTGAAAAATTAGTGTTTACTATTGTCACTTTGCATTATTGACACACTATTTTCCTAATTAATGCTGTACAGTTGCTTTGACACAATCTGTATTGTTAAAAGCGCTATATAAATAAAGGTGACTTGACTTGACTTGACACACACACACACAGAATGTCACAATGTTTGGTGTGTGTTTGTGTGTGTGTGTGTGTGTTTTTACATGCATTTGATTACATTATTCTCTTTATGCATGTTATGAGCTGTTACTCTGTTGATTTAGTTAATGATTGTTACACTAATGCTGGACTTATGACATGAAAAATCCTGAGTGGACATAAAGGCAAGACAGTGTGTGGTTCAGAGTTGTGAGGGTAATGGTGAGCCACAAGAAAATGACCACCATTACAAGAATGGCTCTATTTTGAGCAAAAGCACAAATTCTCATTATTTCTGTTATTTAGGTGGGTATCTTGTTACAGTAGTCATAATGTCAAAAGAATATGTTAGTAAAGTGTATTTACCTTTTGAGTGGTGTACTGTACATTTTATGAACGGATTAATACATTTCATGGAGATTATATTCTCTTGTCAAAATGGTGTATTATTCACAGGAAGGCCACTAACGTTTTATATATGTTAACTTTAAGCATAAAAATATGCTCCAGCACACTGAAATCCCATACTAATATTATGGTATTGTATTTAAGTTTACAAATGAGGTGTTTATCACAGGAACTGATGTATTGTGTGATTGCTGTTTATATGTTGCAATCAAAGAGTTACTACATTTAATTCTGTGGATGTCAGTATTGACTAAATATATTTGCTGTACTCATTGCATTTAAGTGTTTATTTTGTCTTGCTCAAGTATTTAGTTCAAAAGAATGGTATATTAATAACATTCTCATGTAGCATATAGAAATAGTATTGTATTGTAATGTTAGTTTATGGGAACTAAGTATAAAATTGATCCCAGTAATATGCTTTAAGAATGTATAAAGAAGTGAAAGCAAGAAGAAAGATCCGAAACAAGGATTTGGTTATGCAGAAAATATGGTTTATTGATATTGCTGAATATCAGGACACCGGCCCTCCAGCTCCTGTAGCAGATGCTAGCGCGAGGCTGCCTCTGCTAGCGGTGCAGGCCACCAGTGTTGCCAAATAATTTTTTAGGTAAAGTTGCTAAAGGCAGGTCGTTTGCTTTTAAAAGTCATTAAATGACGTTATGACAATAGTATTTTGATGCCATTATGTAACCATGATATAAAACTGCGTAGAATACACGCTGAAATTACTCAATTAAATTACTTAATTTTCACCAGCATTTTACCTGTATTTTAAATTACACATCGCACTTTAATAGATGGATAGATAAGATGGATAAGATCGATTTTCGAAATAATAAGATCAACTGTGTACCTAAATGATCATCAATTATAGGAACAAACTAACAACTAAGGTGTATCATAAATAATTCAGAATTTGGAAAGGCATAGAAAACGAATAACGTGTTCTACAGAAGCCCTAAAGGGAATAAATACGAGATAGGAGTAAAAAATATATTTCAATGCTTTCTCTCGCAAGTATATCGTTGGGTAATTATGCTCAATATAAATTGCGGCATCAGGAAGCCGCTATTAATATGCGGGGCTTGAAATTGCTTTTGAATATGAGCTCACTTTTACTTTCACTTTCGAGATTCGCGATCACACGTACTCTGTGTATACTACAGAGCACCAGTACTTACCACACATTTCACAAGATTAGATTTTTGTCAGTGGTGCTCAGGATCTGCAAATCATTCGCCATTGTCCTATCAGTCATCTTTCCTTACTCTGTTTATGTAGTAATTGAAATTTTATGTAATGTAATGTAACAGGCTACTGCTAGCAAGCGGCTAACCATGTGCCTTTAGTGGCTCCATAGAACACGTTATTCATTTTCTGTGACTTTCCGAATTCAGATTTACTATTCGGGAACATCCCTAATAAATAAACAATTATTATTGATCAAGCATAACTTGCAACTTAATTCACATGCGATGCGTACTAGGCACCTTTCTCCAAGTCTTTACCAGTTGATGTCCCAATACTTTCTTCTTTCTGCGTGGTTAAGAGGAAAATGCATGGACGCTAGCGTGAGGCTGCCTCCACTAGCGGTGCAGGCTACACAGGCTCTCCAGCATTTTCCTCCAGAGGTCACATACTTCCCTACCCGTGGTCTACATCTACAGCAGCTGAAGCAAGCGTGAGGCTATGCAACACAGGCCCTCACATCTCATTATTTTCCTACATTTTTCTCTTACACTTCTCTCAGCCTCCCTCCTCAAGCTCCAGAGCCTGATTTAAGCGTGAGGCTGCCTCCGCCGACAATTGTGGCCCCCACTCCTCTCCCTTATACTTCTCTACACTGCACTCCAAATCACAATATTCTCTTTTCACAGCAACACCTCTGCCCGTCCCACCAAATACTGTTGCCTCAGAGCCACCCCCAGTGGCTCACAACATCCGAGCACAGATCCTAGAAGGTGCAGACACAGACCTCTCATCTAGGACAGTCATTAACGATTATTTTGGTAACTGAGTTATGTTATATTAATCAATTATTATGATGATTAATCGAGTAATCTGATAATTATAATGTATTTTTATGGTAATAAAAATAGACCTAATCAAGCCTTTAAAATGACCTAAAATACATATGTAATAGCAATGAGGCAATAATAATTGTTTCAAATAAAGTATCAAAAGCATGTAACAATATGGTTTTGCTGAACAAAACAAAACTTAAAATACATAATGTATTATAAACAATTTAAGTAATGCACACTACACATTATATCATAGATGTACAGACGGCGCCAGCAGCCTGACGATTGTTTTTACATGTCACTGCGCAATCTAATCCTTGTTTAATATTGGCTAAAGAACATTTAATTCAAATGTCCTCTAAATCTTTAATATTTGGCCATTTCTTTATGACAAAAATACTTCAGCAACTGTAATTTCTTGAATATGTGGACATCAAAATGTGTAAACCCAGAGTGAGGGTTTGAACTTTTATTTTGAAATCGCGATGAACAGTTAACAGTATGTGGCCATTTTCTGAGTTTGCTATTGCGTTCAGCCATTTCTCTGAAATAATCTGTTCAGCCTTCCCCCATAGGTGGCACAAACTAAACGAGGATTCATGATCAGCCTTTTCGATGCTCCCGCCTTCTCAGTTTTTTTTCGCATTGGCCCATCGGAGTGGCTACTGGGAAAATTCTCAGGTAAGAAACACCTTATAATTGATCTGTCAGCTCAGCATAACTCCCCATTTTCAAGCATAAACACTTCGATCCCTCTTAATGAATTTTCTCTCAAATAGCAGGACATTGATCATGCGATCGATATGATAAAAAAATGGTGGGTCATGGCACTTGGCTGGCCAAAGTCAACATCACCTCAGCTTTCAAAGCGATGCCTATCCATCTGGATTCATGGCACTCAATCGGGGTACGCTGGCACAGGAAGTTCTCTTGGATGCAAAGCAGCCCCAATAATTTTTGACACATTAACAGAAGCAGTTTGTTTGATTTGCTGAACAATTTTGCAATTTTCCCACCTCATTCACCTGCTTGGTGACTTTCTAATCATCCCGCCTCCCACCTCATTCACCAGCTTGATGACTTTCTAATTGTCCCGCCTCCCGACGCCAACCCAGCTGCGCATATCCTTACAGTTTAAAAAGTTTTCTGAGCTTGGAATTCCCATCGCCCAGCGGCAGATGGGGGTTCTCCCTTCCGATGCAGTGACCCACCGCTCCCGTCGGTCACAGCGTGGGCCCTCCATCTGTCGTTTCAATTCGTGCTGCTTATTCAGCGGCAGGTGGGGCTCTCCAGAGGCAGACCCATTGCCAACCCCAGTACCTCAATATTCACTACTCATATTCCCGTAACCTATCCCTTAATAACCCTCCCTGACGATTCATTCAATTCTATCCCCTAAGCAGTTTCACCCAGAATCCTCCATTCTTATCCATCAGGTTGGAGATGTTTCAAAGCATTCACACTTCTCCTATAACCTGCCATTTCCTGATTTTTCTCTCCTCTCAATAAATTAATTCGTTTCCTACCTTAATTCCCTTAGGAACCTCCAAGCTGGGTCTATTAAAGGGGTCATATGATGCGATTTCAAGTTTTCCTTTCTCTTTGGAGTGTTACAAGCTGATTGTGCATAGATAAGATCCCTGAAGTTGCAAAGACTAAGGTCTCAAAACCAAAAAGATATTCTTTATCAAAGTTGAGACTTTGCCACACCCCCCTATTCTGTTACACCAAATACACAAAATAATGATCTTTAAAAAAGCATCATATGACCCCTTTAAAGGTTATTTAAGCAGCATCCAATTTTTTTTTACAAATTAATCTATGGCTCCCCCTCCCTGAAATAAATAATTCTCAAACTTCTCTCTTAAAGGAATTCAGCACTCCCAAACATCAAGCCATGACATGCCAGGCAAACTATAACTTTGGACATCCTTACAAAATGTATCCACAGTCTCTGCACAGGGTACCATTCACTCCATACCGCTCGTACCCTCGACGCCATGTTTATATTGGCTTTTTTCAGTTTCCTGAGATGCTCAGAACTCACAATAACCTCCAAATTCAACCCCAAACTCCATCCAACCATCTCCGACTTATCTGCACTCGACAGCAAATCTATACATGTTCAACCTCCCGTCCCCAATTCAACCGTCGTATTGAATCGCGTTGCTTATTCGGCGGCTTATTAAACTTATGGCCAGCAAGCTAAAGACAGCATCAATTTGGATAGAGCTCCTGCCAGAGAACTCCAAATGCCCTCAGTGCCCAATTTAAGTCCAGCTGAGAGAAGGGTTGCACCGGTCAAAGTGACCAGACTGAGACCATAAACTGAAGACCCAACAAAATCACTGGCAAGGTCAAAGATGACTGAAAGTCATTGCAAAGTTAACAATTCTCAATTCTGCCAAGAAATGAAAATCAAAATTTAACTATTCAAGTACCTTCCCTAATAGCTAAAGCTGGAAAAAGAGGAAAACAGTTACCATCACATGCGAGTAGAGTGAACATGTGTGCACCAAGGTGTGTTGGAGAGACTCATAATCAGCCCACCAGTACTAGCTTACCCCAACTCCCATTTGTGCTCCATACAGACTTCTCTAAACAAGGACTTGGAGCTGTACTATACCAGCAGCAAAATGGCAGGCTTAGATTCTGGCTCCAGAATGTTGGTCCCAGCCGAAAGAAGATATAGACTTCACTCTGGGAAGCTGGAGTTCCTGTCACTTAAATGGGTAGTTTGCGAGATGTTCCACGGGTTCTTGTTCTAATGTTCAATTTTCCCATTTCAGCCATTTTGGGCATCAGCCATTTTGAATTTTGTTGTAAAATACTATAGTTTACAAAGGCAGTGGCATTTGTGGAAATTTGGCATGTTTCTTTAACATGAACTTGAAGGTACCCATAGAGTTTGGGAAATTTCAAAAAATGCTAATAGCTTGTGATTAGCTTTGTTTATTGTCATGAAACTGGTCTTAATAGATTCCCTTTGTCATGCCATGAACATAGATACCAATGTTGCAATAGTCTGTCAAACTTCCTGTCCACCATTTTTATTTAATTTGGAAAAACTACTTTTCAAACTCCTCCTAAACCATTGATCTGATTTTTACCAGATTTCCCTCTGATCATCTTCAGACCAAGCTGGCGAAAATAGATTTCATGTTAATATTCCAAAGTGTTATCTTCTACCTCATCAACAAAATTGACAGCATGATTAAAAATTAAAAATTCAGAGGCTGTATCTCTGCAAAGCTTTGAAATACTGACACCAAACTTGGTATGTGTCATTGCCACCCAACACTGACTGCACCAGATAAATTTGGTGTCAGCACCACCTATTGGTCAAAAGTAATAAGCAATTATGTCATATTGAAGTGATTGTATTTTTGGGTTTTCAACCATTTTGCTTAAAATCGTCTCTAAATTCTTTCAATGCCTAAATGCCTTATTTTTACAGTTTTACAGCATCCAGCCACTATGACATTAAATTAGGATTATATTAGGATCAGATTTATGTTTTATTAAGGCCTATGTAATTCTTTGTGTAATATTCTGTGTATACTATGAAGAGAACCCAGGTCAACTCAAGGACTCTTGCATTCACAAGCTGATTCCTTGTTTCACAGGACCCTGAAACTAATGTGTATCAGTGTATGGTTTTGCACTGTGTACTCTTCATTGAATAAACCTGCCTAAAGGTACACAACCCACTCCAAGTTTAGCCAAGAACCAATAAATCCAAATGTTTTTAGTCAATACATAAGTAAATTTTATTTATAGAGCACATTTAAATTCAGCTTACACTGACCAAAGTGCTGTACAAAACAATCATAAAATACAGTAAAGTATAAAATAAATTATGTGGCTTTTTCATTAAGTGCTTTAAAAACAATCAACAAAATTTTGAATTGAATTCTAAAGGAGACAGGAAGCCAGTGGAGCACGCTAAAATCGGAGTGATATGATCAGGACCATGTCTATTCAAGTACAGTACAGGGCAGTCTTAATCCCTATTCGCACAGGATTAGTATTATCTGGGGAACTCGTGTGATTTAGAAATTACCCCCCCCCACATCTGAATTTCATGTGGCACATTCGCACGGATAAGCGAAGCCTGTGATTTTACTCGAATTTAATGACTTATCTCCCGGATATGAATGTTCCTTACCGCATGCTGCTATACATGTCATCCATCTCCATCTAATCATTCTTTTTGTTTTCGCTCTTCTGATGGTTTTCAGCTTTCTCTTTCTGCAAATTGTATAGTTGTATGGTATATGGCGACAGGGGTGGTTCTATCTAGACCATTTTTATGTAGGCTTCAGCCCCCCTAAAACTATCTGAATGATCGGGCCAGTGCTGCTTCCTCTAAATTTATCATTCTCATGTGTTTTAAGGCTTGTCAGTTTAAACATTTTAAGCTATTCAAGCACAAGATGGCACAAAAGAGATCTCAATGCACTATTCACGCGCTGTCATAGATCGCACACACCTGAAGCACGCACACAAGGAAGTCGTCTCTCAGACAGCAAGCAAATACCAAATTGAGTTATTTTTCACGTCTTGAGCAAATTGGCACAATTATCTCTGAATGGCTTGACAAGTATCAACGTAAAAATAGTCTTAAAGGGGTCATATGATGCGATTTCAAGTTTTCCTTTCTCTTTGGAGTTTTACAAGCTGATTGTGCATAGATAAGATCCCTGAAGTTGCAAAGACTAAAGTCTCAAAACCAAAGAGATATTCTTTATCAAAGTTAAGACTCTGCCACACCCCCCTAAACCGGCTCGTTCTAACACGCCCCCACATATCTAGGTCACTATGTGGGAATATTTGCATAATGCGCCCAAATGTGCACGCAAA
>NW_015557133.1:183895-189065 GCF_001515605.1 Sinocyclocheilus anshuiensis | reverse complement strand
ACATATTCTGTTACACCAAATACACAAAATAATGATCTTTAAAAAAGCATCATATGACCCCTTTAAGTGAACGTAAATAGTTAAGAAAATATCGGCTGTGCATTAATATAACGGACCCATGCATTTCTTAGGTTAATAATGTTAATCAAACAATAAAAGAGAGAATCACTCGCTGCTCTTAACTAAGTAACTTCTGTAGCTTTAATGGATATTTGTGTATATTTACTCCATACAATTTAGTTACCTAATAGGTAATTTGTATCTATCTAATAGTCTGTCTGAGGGCTCAACCCGCCTGTGGATGAAATCCTAGAACCGCCTCAGTATAGCGATATGACCCAGGCCCCAAAATACTATCAAAACACTCCAACCTCCATTCTTCGCGAAAGATGGATAAAAAGGTGCACATTAAACAAAAACCTTGAAAAAATTATATACGACCTTGCCAAATCACAGAGATGCCGATTGGCACGGGACTAATATTATCACAGGTCCTGGTGTTCGGCAAAATATGGTAGGTCATTTGCGGGGGAATTTTTACTTTACAAATTACAGACATGGCCGATTTTCACGGTATTAAGATAACAGACAATCTCCGCAATTATTACAAATGACTAGAGGTCACCAGGTAATACTAATCCCGTGCGAATAGGGTTATAGGCTAGTTGCCAAGTGGGGGAATTTTTAACATGGGTTGGGCTTTCTCAGAAAGTGTAAGATTTTGAGTCAAAAATTCAGCTACACTAATGTGTTTTCTCAAGCAGTGATTCGTATGTTAGTTAGTTCAAATATACAGACGTGTAGTTTTACAATCTGTAGATGTATAGTTTGTGTGCATACAGGAAGTGACTGTTCAGGCAATAAAGCTACTCTGAGAAATATTAACTGCAGTATGACATCTAGCTCCGGTATCTTGTGATTACCTGTGGCCTTGTGCATATATGGCAGCTGTGCTGATTCAGTACAACAGCACTGCTACTTGTAATATTGCACCTTTATATCAAGTAACTTACATTTTAGGGCACATGTACACCTGCACTGTTAAATTCTCTGGGTAAAAGATGGGACAGGATATAAAGCATGTGTGAACACACCCTTTTTAAAACAGCATTTTATTTTCCTGAACAGTGTGGTTATAAAGAAAACACAGCTTATATGAGTGCCTCATTCCTTGTGAATGTTTAGTGTAGCTTTGACAAAGCATCATTCACACAAATGTAACTGCCAAATTAAGAAAATTTATTGGTCAGCGGTGCTGTGAACTGGCATGTCAAAGTTCACCAACTTTAACCTAAAATTTGCATAGGGCATAAACATAGACAAGCGGAGCGATTCTATGTTTTCTATCTTTACAAATAAAAGATGTGATAATATTAGTCCTAATCATCCTAATCGGGACTAATCATCTCTGTGATTTGGCAGGGTCGTATATAATTTTTTCAAGGTTTTTGTCTTATTAAATATCAGCATTGCTATGTCAATCAAATCAGAGATCTGAAATTAACTGTTATAATATATAATCTTTTTAATAGAGTTATACTTTTGCAGGCTAATTCCGTAGCCTGTGAGTTACAGTCAAATTTCATATACGTATTTTATGTTCAGTTTGTGAATAGGATTTATTTATTTATATTTTTGCAATAAGTTTCCCTCCATTTCCAAGTTGTGGCCTTGGATGTTGATTTGCTTCTATGTAAGATGGTCACAGTCTCCTTCCATGGTACAACCAGTAAACAGCTTTGGACAGCCAGAAACTAAAATGAGTGTTTCAATTAATTCCACCACAATGACTGATCCTTTACAAAAAGTACTATTTTAGTGTTCGCTTTTATTAATTTTTCTGAAAAGTAATGCATCCAGAACAAATTAAATGTGAAATCGGTATAGAATTATAGTTACTGAATTTAGAAGTTTGTTTGGAGCTCTCCAAATCAGACAAAAAAAAGAAACAAAAGAAACAAAATCAAACAGTTGGGTGGAACTCAAATATCCAGATGGCAGACTCCACCAAAAGTCAAAGCAATTCTAAAGTCATGTGTATTTTTAAAATCCTCTGACTCACAGTCTTACAGCCGCTGACTTACATCTGTAAATCCCACATTTGAAAAATGGTGAGGGAAATGGCTGGGATAATGGCATTTGATCCTGCAATTTAAACCTTTGTAGTTTATTTCAGAACCCCCTTTAAATTGTATCATCCATTTTGAGAACTTCACAATATAATAAACTGTCTGTGTCACTCATCTTGCTAGTTTTTTGATAAAAAATGTATATGTTCTCTTATGTTGTTGCATTGATACTTGGGGTCAGATTTATTTTGTCATTGTCAACAGATCGCATTTGTAGGAGTTTCCCTTTCAGACAAAAATTATATGGCAAAGTATTTCAATAAATCATGCAATGTGAATTATGGAAATGAGCTGGCTCCATCTGTGTTCTTTAATTTGCACATTGTCAACAGATCACCTGCAGAACATTCCATTCCCATCTGTGCTTTATGGGATTGTGGTCTCATGCTAATTTGCCCTATTTAGTAAATCTTAGGCCCTTGGTGTCTGGTGTGTGTAGTCTGTGGATTAGGACTAGCATTACTCTACTGTACAGTATTACTGTAAGACAGGGATCATTGGATCCTAAGCCATTAGATAAGTCAATGAGATGACATGTTACATTTTTATTCCTTTGCGTCTTATGGGGGCAACAAGGGTGACCTGCCTAATTTCACAAGATGAAGTGCTATATTTCACAAGAAAATGCTATTGGACTTTATTGCATTTTGTACACAGAAAGTCCAAAAACAAAACAATAAATAATTAAATAAATAAATAAAACAAAGACAAAAAAAAAAAAAGGACAAAGAAGGACAAAAGCCTTATGTATTTCATTTACTGAAATGTAAAGTCAACACATCATTCAGTGCAAAAAAATTCTAAACCACAAGTTAATTCCCTTTGTGGACATAATGATTAATGCACTCTTATTTGTGGATAACAGAAAATGTATCAGTTATGTAACCGTGGTTGGTTCCCTTTCAGTCAGTCACATTTGACGTTACATCGACACAGAGCAGAGGTGATTGGGACTCCCAAGTCAGACCCCTAATGTCAGAGTAGTAAAAAAACAGGCCAATGAATATTGGCGAGTGGAATTTGCATGCCCAGCCACTCCCCTGTGTACACAGGTATATAAGAGGGTGGCGTGCATCCACTCATTCAGATTTTTGATTCAGAGCCGAGTGGTTGCCCATGTTTGAGCAATCACTCTCCCATTCATCTCTAAAAGAGTAGAAGAGAAGCGAAAACTAGCTTTATGTTAGCTTTCACTGCTCAGACTTACTTGCCCATTGAACAGGTCGCCTCCACCCTGCATGCAATGGCCATTCTGCAAATATATCAGGCCAAAGCACTGTATTGCACGGGGGTAGTTCTAAGCCAGGGTTGATGCAGTAACTGTGCATAGTGACCGACTTTGCCTCTAGGTGATTAAGATCACAGCACGGGCCCACAGCTAGGTGATGTCTACTTTGGTGGTACAGGAGCACCATCTCTGGTTGAACCTTATGGAGATGTGCAACGCCAACAAAGTGCGCTTTCTTGACACCCCCATCTCCAAAGCCAGCCTTTTTGGCGACACTGGCACAATTACATGCACAATTTTTGGTTCAATTGGACTGAATTCATTCCGATAGATGAATCTGAATGTAGTGTTTACATGAACGCAAAAGACAGTGATCGGGTTGATGTGCGTCTTTATATGTCACAAGCTTCAAATCGGAATTGATTTTTTTTTACATGTGCACACTGCACAAAAATAGATTTTCTTACTATTTGCACATAATAACCACTCTCCTACACGGTTTATTTGTTTTTAACAGCAGAATTAATATTTATTAATTTATGGATAAATATACATATAAACCGCTGTGAAAATGTATCACACATTTATCACACAGTAAAAATGCCCCTCCCCGCGCCCAAAACGGGTTGCCTGTGGATGAGAATCCAAAACAAGGACTATTGGTAGGTTGTCCTGCTCCACTTCACAGTTGCCGAGTGAAAGGAGAATTTTATAATGACAGGAAACACATTTATACAACACTTTATTCAAAAGGAAGAACTGCTGGTTCTGCGCGTCATACGTCATTACGCTATTTCTGCATCATTGCACATGCGCAGTTCTTTCAGTTTCGGGGTTAAATCCGATCGAGTGTTTACATGCACTCTCAATCGTATTAGAAAAGGAATAAACCGATTGAAATTCAATCCGATTGAAATTTCATTCCGATCGAGCTCAATCGGATTGATTAAGGTGTTTACATTAAAGTTTTTCAGTCCGATTGAGCCGTCAATCCGATTACAAATGGACTATTTGGTTGCATGTAAACGTAGCCAGTGTCATAGCTCTCAGACAGACTGAAAACAAATGGAGGCCGTCAAACACATCCTGCCCCGATGTATGAACACCTCCACCAGGCTGCAGAGGGCTGGCAGTCTGTTTGTCGCAGAAAGCAGCCCCCTGTGGTTTCTGCATTTGCTCTGGCATGGCATCTGCTGCAACTTTGGGCCACCCACAGGAAAGTGACGCAACCCGTGCCCCAGGCAGCCGCTAAGCCCTGCGAAGCGGCCCTGACTCAGGCAACCCATAGACAGAGGGGACTGCTCTTTCCCAGGAGGTGGTGAATACACTGCTCCTCCCCCGGGGAGGAGGGCCGGGGGGAGAGTTGTCTGTTTCATTCTGCTGTGCCATTGGCCCAACGACCAGCGGTACCCAAATTCTCTATGAAAGTACTGGGTACGATCTGGCAGTGAGCAACGTGATACATCCTCACTCCCTCACTCTCTGTCTCTAGGGTCTGGCTCTTATAAATAATAAGTTTTATTTATATAGCGCCTTTCCATGGCTCAAGGATGCTTTACAATGTACATGCAACAAGGAAATAATACCACTGAAAGGGTAGAAAATAGGGCCTTTCGCACCGCAGGAACCTTTTCATAGTACCAGAACTAATTGTGGAACTACCCACTTTTTGGCGTTTTAGCACCGCCGGAACTGGGAGTGATTTTAGTACCGGACTGCCTTTTTCGAGAACCAAATTAGCTTCTACTCCGGAGCAGGGTCTAACCAGCACAACTGGTACTACCCGTGACGTAAGTAGACATTGATTGGCCAA
>NW_015557133.1:183199-183571 GCF_001515605.1 Sinocyclocheilus anshuiensis | reverse complement strand
GAAGTGCAGGCACTTGTAGCAAATGTAGCACTGCCAGTTGTCGTTGGAGATTCTTAGTCCTCCTTTCCGTTCTTTCAATCGCTTTATATATACGTCGACATTCCATGTCCATTATTGTGAAACCTCCGAGACACAACAAAAACACACGATCACAGCGTCCTCCATCCTCCTGTTGTTAACGTTGTTTTTCTTTGTTTTTGTTGTTGAACGCCGCGCACAAATGATGTCGCTGTCGACCGGTTCCTAGTACACACTCTCGGTGCGAATGCAACCCTTTAAATGGTACTGGGAAATAGTTCGCGCAAAATCGTCCCAGTACTTTAGTACTGTACATTTAGTTCTGGAACTAAAGCGGTGCGAAAGGCCCTAATA
>NW_015557133.1:136744-181842 GCF_001515605.1 Sinocyclocheilus anshuiensis | reverse complement strand
GCGATTTTAGTACCGGACTGCCTTTTTCGAGAACCAAATTAGCTCCTACTCCGGAGCAGGGTCTAACCAGCACAACTGGTACTAATCGTGACGTAAGTAGACATTGATTGGCCAAACGCGTATGAAAACGCCCTCACCTGCCATGATTTAAAACGCCGTGTAAACATACTGTGTCAACTTATTTCGCAAGTATGGAGAACAGCGATAGATGGACAGACGCTGAAGTGCGGGCACTTGTAGCAAATGTAGCACTGCCAGTTGTCGTTGGAGATTCTTAGTCCTCCTTTCCGTTCTTTCAATCGCTTTATATATACGTCGACATTCCATGTCCATTATTGTGAAACCTCCGAGACACAACAAAAACACACGATCACAGCGTCCTCCATCCTCCTGTTGTTAACGTTGTTTTTCTTTGTTTTTGTTGTTGAACGCCGCGCACAAATGACGTCGCTGTTGACTGGTTCCTAGTACACACTGTCGGTGCGAATGCAACCCTTTAAATGGTACTGGGAAATAGTTCGCGCAAAATCGTCCCAGTACTTTAGTACTGTACATTTAGTTCTGGAACTAAAGCGGTGCGAAAGGCCCTAATGATGACAAACAATAGTTAGTAGAAACAGTAAAAGAACATTATATAGACAAGGCAGCATACAGAAGAATAGAATCAAGCACAACGAAAAACAAAACAACTTATCGATGATAACATTCAGAAAATAAGTGAGTTTTGAGTAATGACTTAAATTCAGAAATATTATTAACACAACAAAGTGAGCGACAGAGAGAATTCCAGAGTTTAGGAGCAACAACACTAAATTATCTGCCCCCCACTAAAGAGAGGCGATGCCGAGGGACCGAGAAGGCCAGAGTCCGAAGATCGTAGTGAATGAGTTGGGGTGTATTGGAGGAGCAGGTTACAAAGATAGAGGGGAGCCAAGCTGTGCGGAGTGCCCTTAGATCAAGTGTCCAGGCATTGTTCTTACAACAGATGTCTCCAAGACAGGATGGGGTGCCATGTGCGACCGGCATGCAGCCTCGGGCTCCTGGACAGGACCTCGACTGCAGTGACAGATCAATTGCCTCGAGTTCCTGGCAGTACTACTTGTCCTGCTAGGAGCAGGTCTTGTTGGTTGCGCATTCCTGGCCCACCCGGACCAGGTTTTCCGACCTGATGCCCCTGGCAACAGCCCCTCCCTGACGAATCCGCCTGGGGAAGGGCCTTCTTTCTCAGGGGCAGGGCACAATTTAGCACCCATTTCCAGATCTTTGGAACCTCCATGTGTGGCTCCTAGATGGGACGTGGAGGACTTAGGTGGCTTGTCACAGGCAGTGATAGCCACTATCACTCAGGCCAGAGCCCCCTCTACCAGGAAGTGGAGTCTGTTCGCTGACTGGGGTGATTCTCACTGTGAAGAGCCCCGGAGATGCCTGATCAGTGTTGTGCTTTCCTTTCTGTAAGAGAGGTTGGAGTGGAGGCTGTCCCCCTCCACCTTGAAAGTGTATGTTGTCGCTATCGCAGCACATCATGATGGAGTGGACGGCAGGTCGGTGGGAAAGCATGACATGGTCATCAGGTTCCTGAGGGGGAACCCTCCTAGACCGTGCCTTGTCCCCTCTTGGGATCTCTCTATGGTCCTTTTGGACTGCAGAGAGCCCCCTTTGAGCCACCGGAGTCAGTTGAGCCTAAGATCCTGTCTCTTAAGACAGCGCTCCTGACTGCGCTCACCTCCATAAAGAGGGTGTAGGACCGGCAAGCATTTTTGGTCAGCGAAGTGTGCCTTGGATTTGGGCCTGCTGACTCTCACGGTATCCTGAGACCATGCCCTGGATAAGCGCCCAAAGTTCCCACCACTCCTTTCCGTAACCAGGTGGTGAACTTGCAAGCGCTGCCTTTGGAGGAGGCATTGCAGCCCTTGCACTGCTGTGTCCTGTTCACGCTCTACACGTTTATGTGGACAGCACATACAGCTTTAGAATGTCTGACTAGCTCTTTGTCTGCTTCAGAGGACAGCAGAAGGGGAAGGCTGTCTCCAAACGGGTTGGTCCACTGGCTAGTGGATGCCATCACCTTGGCATACCAAACACAAGGTCAGCCGTGCCCCCTAGGAGTGAGGGCTCACGCCACTCAGAGTGTCGCCTCCTTCTGGGTGCTGGTGCACAGCACCTCTCTAGTAGACATCTGCAGAGCCTCAGGCTGGATGACACCTAACACCTTGTGAGGTTTTACAGCCTCTGGGTTGAGCCGGTTTCTTCTCCTGTGTTGGCAACTAAGAGGTAAGTGGCGGGAAGCCCGGCTCAGTGTCTCGCTTGCAGCACCATCCAGCACCCTTTTGCTGTCAGGCTCAGTGGAGGAGCCTGATGCCAGGCTCAGTGCTTGTGTTGGCTTGCCCCTTTGGTCAGCCACCGAACTGAGCTCAGTGCCCCACATGTAGTGATTCCCTTCTAGTAATCCTATGCGCATATTATTCCATGGTATGGATTCCCTGTTGGTAAACCCGTGTCTTCCCTTAACAGAATTACTTCTGTCTAGTCTCTGCTTTGGTAGTTGTTCCTCCCCTTTTCAGGCAGGACCTACCGCAGTGACTTATGTCATATGTAGTACTGCTCTGCCAGTCAGTCCATATGGGTACTCTCCACATGTTACCTCCCTTCGGGCAGGATGTGATCTCCGTAGTGTCCTTCTCCACACAGACTTAGGCATGCTTCCCCAGAGTAATGCAACTGTCACGGCTGGAATTGAGAGAACTGAAGCATTCTTTCTTTACTCTGGGTAAAGGAACAGCACCTGCGACCATCCTTGCTTTGAATACTGTCTTTTCAGTCCCGTTTCGGTACAAAAGACTATTCGCCTCATGATGGGGCACTAGGTAGGTTGCGACTTGGGATGCCAGTTGTTACTTGGCATGCAAGAGCTTGCCTACATCTGCATCGCCAACCGTCCTAACACAGTTCAGTGGTTGTGACATTTTCAATAGGGACCCCTAACATCAGTGTCGACATAACATCGAACGTGACTGACTGAAAGGGAACATCTCGGATACATATGTAACCTTCATTCCCTGAAGGAGGGAATGGAGACGTCATGTCACTCCTGCCACGACCTTGAACTACACTGCTGAACTGCCGGGACACGACACGCTGCCCTATTATATACCCGTGTGTATCGGGGAGTGGTTGGGCATGCAAATACCACTTGCCAATGTTCATTGGCCCGTTTTTTACTGGTCAGAAGTGATTGGGACCCCTAAAGTCAGTGTCGATGTAATTACATCGAACGAGCAATCGTCAGGGGTGGGGAAGTCAAGTCAGAAAAGTAAAAATGGATGTCTCGAAAAGCACACAGGGAGAAATTGGTGAGAGATAACTGATGCTAATGTGAGTATATCAAGCCCAGTACTGAGAGGAGTGGGGGAAAGAGAAAATGTAGTGCAAAGACTCATAAGAGAAACTGAAGATGCAACTGAATAAGCACGAGACCAAGGCAAGCATCAGCAGACAGTGTAGCAGTTAATCTTATGATCACTTACAATATAATAAAAACATTGGATGTTATGGGAAGTGTTGCTGGTTCTGCTTGTTTAATTTAAGCAGACTAACAATCGATTAAGGGGTTTGAACTGCATATACTACTGCATTTGACACTATCGACAACAACATTCTTTTAAACAGGACATTCTTTTGAACAGAAACTGAGGGCTATATATATACACAAAGGAACAAAAAAGGAAACCAAATGATACACAGGTGAAACACGAGGACTAATCAGTAACTAACAAGCCAACTAAGGCCTGGGACATACTAGACATTTTTCAAATCTTAACCAAATTTAAAACCATGGGAAACCACAGACATGTTTCAACCAATTTTTTGCCTTATAATCATCTGAATGCACACACAAGATAATTCGACCAGACCGCGAGACCACACACTTGCTGATTGTAGGAACGATTTCACAGTGACTTGAGATCTCACAGAGACTCACGACATCAAACGTGACTAGAGAAGAAAAATACCCGGAGGACAAGCGACGTTGTCAGCTGGCACACCTGGCGCATGTTCTGTTGTACAGTGAAAAGCAAAATAGAAAAAAAAGAATATGGGCGATGTTCTTTCTCAGTACTCTACTTTCATTGTATGTTTGTGGCTTCCAGATTTCAGCTATAGAAACATACAACATCCGGTAGGTGACGCTTGCTCACTCTCCGCAGCCATATCACCCTGTAGCCCAAGACTGGTTGCTCACTGAAGCTAAGCAGGGATAAGCCTGGTCAGTACTGTGAATGGATGGGAGACCTCCTGGGAAAACTAGGTTGCTGCTGGAAGAGGGGTTAGTGAAACCAGCAGGGGGTGCTCACCCTGTGGTCTGTGTGGGTCCTAATGCCCCAGTGTAGTGACGGGCACACTATACTGTAAAAAGCACCGTTCTCCGGATGAGACCTTAAACCAAGGTCCTGACTCTCTGTGGTCACTAAAAATCCCATGGCACTTCTCGTAAAGAGTAGGGGTGTATCCCCGGTGTCCTTGCCAAATTCCTTCCACTGGCCCTTGTCAATCATGGTCTCCTAATAATCCCCATCCACTGAATTGGCTCTATCTCTCTCTTCTCTCCACCTATAGCTGGTGTGTGGTGAGTGCACTGGCGCCGTTGTACTGTGGCTGCCGTCGCATCATCCAGGTGGATGCACTGGTGGTGGTTGAGGAGAGACCCCCTTATATGATTGTAAAGCGCTTTGGGTGTACAGCAATACACAATGAAGGGCTATATAAATGCCTCATTCATTCATTTATTCATTGGCTATCACGGATATCACGTGAGAGGCAGCCCGATCAAGAGTAGTAAATATCCAGTAGTGTGTTTAGACACCTTGTAATTGCATGGGGCCCCCGATCAGAGGCATCATGCCCATTCAAACCGAGGGGACATTTGCCCCTCAGATTTTTGACCCAAGTGGATTTTGAATGCAGCTTTCAAAAGACAAAATAGCCTAATAATATTTTTACATTTGATATAATCACACTGGTGTGATTATCATCAGCTGCTCAATTCAAATCTGTGTTCACGCTTTGGCGCTGAGCCAGAGACAGACATGCTCGCTTGTCATCTATCAAAACTTTAAAGTGTTTTCAACCATATAATGTTTATTTTATGCTTCTCAAACTGTCGCAAATAAAGTGAAAAATGAAATGAAAAGTGTCGATTGTAGTATTAAATTTATATCTGCTCATTTTGCATCATATCTTCTTTTTACACGTTTTTTGCAGAGTTTCGCATTAAACCAATCACCAATCAAGAGTGTTTGGGGTTCTGGATGACCCAATCGCTTGATGGTGCAGCGTGTGAGCACAAGTTGGAGCGCAATCGAACACAGGCGAAAGAGCGAAAGAGCACTGATCTGTTCGGGACATTTGGTTTTAAGCGAGCCGATTTGGTCCATCCCAGAAGCGATTGTTCCAATCAGATATTGGCTGCAAGGCTTTGCCACGCCCCAGACGGTTCCTCTTTGTGCATAGATTAACATAATGCTCCCTCCATCACATGAGGAGACCATCTCTAAAAGTTTTGTTAATACTTCTATAAAGTGTTGTAATCATGTGTATGATACCAAAAATCAACATTTCATTCACACCAAAGTCTTGCACATAAAATAAGCTTTCATTCAAGCTCAAATATCAGACATAATAATAACCTTATCTACTAAAAAGGGTTATAAAAAATGTATTAAATTCCATCGATTACATAAAACACATCGAGCATAGAAAGGCACAAAACACATTATTAGTGGATAAAGTTGCAATAGTGGCAATACTTTAAAATATTGTCTTTTTGAAATTGTCTGTGTAAGTTTCTGTGTTTCTTTGTTGGAAAGAAATAGTGAGTTGAAAATGTGCTGAAGAACAGCAAGCAGATGTTCAATGGGTCATGGGATGTCACGCTGTATAGATCCTGTGTGTGCGTGCAGACCGGGAGGGTGTGATTAAATTAGCCTTTTCCTGCCTAGCGATCACGAGGTATCTCTCAACTATATTAAGTGAAGTGAAGTGAAGTGACGTGACATGTGGCCAAGTATGGTGACCCATACTCGGAATTAGTGCTCTGCATTTATCCCATCCAAAGTGCACACACACAGTAGTGAACCTACACACACCGTGAACACACACCCGGAGCAGTGGGCAGCCATTTTTTGCTGCGGCGCCTGGGGAGCAGTTGGGGGTTCGGTGCCTTGCTCAAGGGCACCTCAGTCGTGGTATTGAAGGTGGGAGAGAGCGCTGTACATTCACTCCCCCCACCTACAATCCCTGCCGGTACGAGACTCGAACCCACAACCTTTGGGTTACGACTCCGACTCTCTAAACATTAGGCCACGACTTCCCATGTTAACAACACTATATGTTGTGAAAGAACTCTTTAGTCCTTGATACAAAAGATCTCTGTTGTCTCCTGATTGGATTAATTTTTCATCACTCTCCCGATTCTTCTGAGGAGATAACGACAAGGGTTGACAGGAAGTCAATCCAGAATATTGGCGTCATGTGATGGGGTGATTAGTTTAGACCTCATGATGGCTTGGAGGGGGGAGATCTTTAGATTCTTCTGGAATATGTCTGTTCAAAAGTTCAGTGGTGAATCCATAGTTTATTTGGGTCTGTTCAAGATCCACAGACCCATCAGATTCTATGGTATAAACTCCAAAACGTTCACATGCTCCCGGAACTCGTAATTGCAACTTGTAAGCTCAGAGTGTTCTGAGAGCTATAACTTGGATCAGGTGACCAATGTACTACCCAAACACTGCCAGATTCATTTAGGTCGAGTCCAAGGACATGGACAGTTCAGATTAGAACATCATGTGTTGTCATCTCAGAATTATGGTAATTACGACATGGTGTGACCGCAGCTTTATTTAGGTTTATAATGAGTCTTGTTCTCACATTATTGAGGAACAGTAATTGTGGTTTGTAAGTAAAGCTAAAATGTCATCTGTAATAATTTTCTGATATGTACAGCAGCACAATTAAATGAACATCGCTGCGCTGCATAAGTGATAAATCTGACAGACATTAGACAGTCTATTAGCGAAAGTGCTTTTCTTCCAGTTTTTTTCCTGTTAAAAGGCCACCATGCCTAGTGTGAGTACACCCTAATAGAGTTGCAGCCATGATCAGATAATAAGAGTAAGTCATTTCTAACTCTGATGAGAGTGCTTCTTCTTGTTTTTTTCCCCCCTGTTACAAGACCACCATGCCTAGTGTGCGTACACCCTAATAGAGAGTTGCAACCATGATTAGATAATAAGAGTAAGTCATTTGTAACTCTGATGAGAGTGGTTTCAATACTGTGACAGTCTAAATTCCGACTGTCCTCCCCGATACTATTTCTCTTTAAGAAGGAATATAGTTGTGAGGATACTGTTTTTTCTAGTATTTTTGACAGAAAAGGGAGATCTGAGATTGGCCTGTAGTTAAGTAATTCTCTAGGATCAAGTTATGTTTTTTTAATGAGAGGCTTAATAACAGCCAACTTCAAAGTTTTTGGACTGATCCTGATGACAATGATTAATTAATAATATTAAGAAGTGGATCTATGACTTCTAGAAGCACCTCTCTGAACAGCTTAGCTGGTATAGGGTCTAACATAAATGTAGTTAGTTTAGATGATTTAACAAATTTATACAATTCTTCCTTTCCTATAGCAAAGAATGCATACAATTGTTCCTCAGGGGGTCTAAAATGCACTATCTGATGTGATACTGTAGTAGACGGTTGCATGGTAATAATTTTCTCTCTGATAGTATCGGTTTTATAGGTAAAGAAATTCATAAAGTCATTACTGCTGTGTTGTTGGGAAACCTGTTGATGCTTTATTTTCATTTATTTACTAATTTTTTTGTTAATTTAGCCACTGTATAAAATAAATATCTTATGTTTGCTTTCTTCTAAAAGACTCGAAAAGTAAGCAGATCTAGCATTTTTTAAGGCTGTTTTGTAGGTAAAAATACTCCCACACAATGCGAATCACCTCTAGTTTTGTTTTCTTCCAGCTGTGCTCCATTTTCTGGGCTGCTTTCAAGGGTGTGTGTGTGCTTGTTATACCATGGTGTCAGACTGTTTTTCCTAATCTTCTTTAAGCATAAAGAACCAACCATGTCTAAAATGTTAGAAAAGACAAGAGTAAGAGTAAGAGAAAGTAATAATGTCAAGCTCACTGTATTACGTACACTTATGCTGTACCTAATGGAACTTCTTACACTAAGTTAAATGGTCTGAATTTATTTATATGTATTAATATCATCTGTGGAAGGCGTAGGACCATAAAATGTTGGTCCAATCAAAATGTTCGGTCCATACATTATGATCTGTCCTGCCTGCCTGTCAAAATATGTCTTTGAATACCTCTGCACACCCTGTTTGCACAAACATGATACTTGATCAGCGTGTTTCAGCGAGAACTGAAGGCGTTATTACTATAATATTATGCACACTTTGTACTGTAATATATTCTCACCGGTGAATGAGACATGAGGTAATCTGACAGTGTTGCTTTCAACCCTCCACCAACGCCGTCTTTCATTGTGTCACTGATTAGCCTCTGGTCTGCCATGTGTTTTGGAGGAGGCGTGGCTTTGTAGAGTGATTAAAGCTCGCTTGCTATTGCTAGCCTTTCCGAAATTGCCTACCCTTCTCTTAATGGTGAGGATGTCCACAGGGAGAGCTTGCTAAATTCCCTTCTACCCGAGGCCTCGTGCTTCAGGCGGGACTAGTTTAGACTGAGTCATAGGTTCATAATGTACAACAGCTCATTATATGCAGGGCTTTGCTGTGTGGAGCAAGAGATAGATTCTTCAACGCATCTGTCTCAACTGACTCCACATCTAGTCCACAATCTGAACTATCGGTCAAGTTAAGTCGCCTTTATTTATATAGCACTTTATACAATACAGATTGTGTCAAAGCAGCTTTACAGTATTAAACAGGAAAATAGTGTGTCGATAATGCAAGAGGACATTAGTAAACACTACATTTTTCAGTTAAAGTCAGTTTATCATTGATTCAGTGATGTCATTATCCAGCTCAGTTCAGTTGAAATGGGGGGCCAGTTCTCTGGCCACACAAAACTAGCATGGCATGGTTTAATTCCAGGCTGCAACACAAGTCAGATTGAGCAGATAAGTCATCTGGTTCAGGTGCTGATCCACCAACTGATCTGGATACAAACTGGATCTGGGTGACTACAGTGACCTCAGAATAAGAATGAAACAACAAATTTTAGCATAGATGCCATTCTTCTTACAATGTAACAAGTGCATCGGGTCTTATGGGAAGTGTTCCCGGTTCCGTTTGATCTAAATAATGCAGCCTAACAATCATTTAATGGATCTGAATTATAGAAATGTGATAGTGTGTTTTGTGTAAGCCAGGTTAAAGAGATGGGTCTTTAATCTATTTAAACTGACAGAGTATGTCTGCCTCCCGAACAATGTTAGGTAGATTGTTACAGAGTTTGGGCACCATTAGTACCATCTATGGGCAACATGTCCTCATCTAGATCGGAAGAAGCCATTGAGAATTTGTCTGAATTATTAATTAATTAACAGCAGTAATTCAAATAACTATGAATGAAGAGTTATTTGTCTGACATTTCTAAGGTAGAATTATGCTTTTTGCATACATTAAAGGGTAGCTACACTATCTGCCAGCAGAGGCTAACTGTTAAAGCAATTCTGTCTGGAACATTGAATTGAGCATGTTGTGAAAACTCAAACAGCAACGTTGGTTAAAAATCAATAGCATGATTTTGGGGTAGGAGTCAAACAAATAGACGATGGGAGAAACTTGTCTGAAAAGAATTTTTGCAATTCTGCTGACTGAATGCAGTTTATGGTTATGTTTAGAGCAAAGACAAAGTGCATGAATAAAAAGAAAAGAAAAATCAAAAAGTGGACTGGATGTTTAGGCTGTCAATGTCAGGAAATGAGTGGAGGACCCAAGAGCAAAGGCAATTTAAATAACATTTATTGAAATCAAAAATAAGACATTACGTTAAGTCACTGCCAGACAAAGTGGTCTCTGGACTGGTGAATGGCAGATAAGTGAAGGGTCAAGGGTCAGGTGTGAGGGTCAGAAGCGAGGCACAGTCCAGTAATACAACTTATCCAAAGGGCTGACAGCAGAGTCCAAAACCAGGTAGACAGTCTGGGGCCAGATAGAGAGAGATACACTGCAGGCACAGGCCAACTGGACAGAGATCAGGTAGAACAGGGATTTACAAGACATGACCTGACCTGGCTAGAGTAACTTACATGAGATGGCACAAGAAAAAAAAAAAATCTGCCAACGAATCTAGGTACACTAAATAGCAGAATGAGTTAAAGAAAAGAAGAGACAGGTGCACAGCAAGCGAGCCAACACACTGATGGCAAACCGCAATCAATTGTACGTGACTGCATGTGCTGATAGTGAGAAACCAAAACAAAATGAGAGCGAAATCAATTACAATTTCTTCAGTCCTCCAAATCCAGAATAAATCCTTCAAACTAGTGAAGGTTCACTGATCCCCTTCAGTAGATTGAAAAAGGGATTGTACAAAAAGCTACACTTTAACTGCTTGATTGTTTTTTTTTTTTATGTTTTATTAGTTAAACCATGTGGAATGTAAAAAGTAAAAGCAAGCAATTAGTTTTAATTTATTTTAATTTATTTATTTATGCATCATTCTCAGACTAGACTAGACTGCAAGTAATTAGTAGCATGATATAACTACTATCCCCTTAAACCCCTTCGCTCTTGTGGTGTGAATCATAATGTACTTCACCAGCTAAATGAGAGGGTTACCATTAAACCACATGCAAACAATTAGTCCCTACAGTAATACTTCTGCACCGTCATGCCCAAGCTGTGCACGAAGTTGGCCACAAGCAAGATGGCCATTGTAATGAAAAGTTGGGGGAGTCAAGTAATGGTGAGATTCTAGACATTGACGCATTCAAGATTAACAGCCTAGCCTTGACCACAGTTTCCACTGATGAAGACTTAATAGGAAGGGGGAATCACAATTTATGAGAAAAATCTTCCCTGCCAAGACATTTTGCTGCATGTTTCCTCACAGGAAATCTTAAGCCCCCAAAACATAGTACTAACTCTGCATTTTTCATCACATGAGGTCAAAAGAGTGGATGCAATTATATTAGAAATTCTACAGAAATGCCCAAGAGACGAACAATCACATCCAAGTGACTATACCTCAAGTATGAGCCATAAATTCACCGTGACCACTGTGTCCTCCCAAATTCCATAACCAGTTCAAAGTGAGAATGGTAGAAGGCATGGCAGATTGGCCTCATGTATTTTTTATTTTTTGTTTCTTAATTTCTGCCTTCATAATTTCAGTAGATGTGGCTGACTTGGTCAGCATATGATTTAAGCATATGAAATGTTCTTGAATCACTAAAATTCAGTCATTTTAGCAGAGCAAAACAAATGGTACCACCATCCCAAATTTTTAAACACCTGATGCAATAATATGAAACTTGTTATTATTTATAATCTAAACCTGATTGATGTCATATATGTAATGTACTTTTTAGCCATTGTTATTGCTAGTACAACCAATAATAATCAAACACTCAACCCAATATGACAAATTGTTAACCACTAGTGTGGTATTAGACTATAATTTGACATTAAGTGGTAGTGTGACAGTTTTTAAATATTACCATTAGTACATGTAAAAACAGTTGTGACTAACTAAACATCCAGAAAGTGTTTGGGTGAAAGATGGGGGTCAATTTTTGTTTTGCAGTTTGTACACACTAGATGAACAATAGACAACAAAATATTTGGACTGTTATTTGAATATTTCCCAATATGATAAACAATCCTTCTTTTTTTAATTTATATATTTAAATTAATATAAGTTGTATGTATATTTGGCACATTCTATCAGAAATTATCTTTAGGATGGCAACACTTCTTCACACAACCAAATTCCTCACTTGAAGTGCGAGGAGATAGTCTGCGTTCTGGACAGTGTTGTTTGAAAACTAAACACTGATATGATAAGGTCTGGTAAACATAAGTAAAACTCCCTTTTCACTCTTCTCTTGAGAACAGAGCAAAGTTTGTTTTCAGTGCAAGTCATGGATGGACAAAATTTCAGCAGGAATCTTTTTTTATTTCTATTTCTTTGCAATGTATACCTTTATTGTACTACAACCGAAGTCTGCTCCAACAGCATTCTCCCTGGATCTAAAGGTATTTGTTTTTGTTTTTTTTTTAATGAAAAAAAAATGTGTTTTATCACCTTACAGATAATCACCAGTACAGATTTTAATGTATCTGTACAGATTAAAAAAACTAAAAAAACTAATGAACACCAATTTATTATTATTATTATTATTATTAATTACTATTATTACATGGTATTACTGATTTAATCTACATTTATTATGTTACACAAACAAAATTAAATTTAAGGGTAAGATCAGATATAAATAGCTTTACAAGGTAACAACTGCAGGTTACTACTTTTTCTATTGTTGGCTCCCTGTTGGTTGTTGTAAAGCTGAGAATATATTGTAGATGAAATCATCAATGCAATGTGCTAGAGTAGCTTCTTGTATTATTAATTTATTACAGGAACCCTGCTTGTAAACCCAACAATGTGCCTGTGTTAAAATGTTGTTCTATTATATATAGGATCACACTCTCAGCAAGGGAAATCATGTAGAACAATAATGCTGTAAATGCCTGTGTGGCCAGCTATCATTCCATTACAAAAAAACAGCATGCATATAGGAACTGATGCGATTTCTGGGAATGAGTGTGTGTGTATGTAGAAAGAGAGTTGGGGTTATATATATTTATATTATATTTATTTTTTATGATTATATATAGTTTTGTTTTTTGTTTTTTTTTCCAAAAAAAAAAAAAAAACTGTTAAGAGGAAATGTCTTTTCCCCATGGTTCATACTTTTAGCAATGCCAATAAACTCACCCTCCTAGATATTGAATAACTGTCTGTATTTAAACAGCTGTGATGTAATGGAGAAGCTTGTTTGGGTAAGACCTATCCCAAACAGTTCTGTCTGTAAATTTTCTGTTTTGAGTTTCTGTTGATGTCCCAATCTCTAACATTACCTCTTCAACTAACAGGCGATCCAGGTGAGGTGGGAGCAGAAAGTGAAGAGGGAAGAATGGGGAAAACCGGCCCACCTGGCCAGCGAGGTCTCTGAGACGTTGTTGGTTTGTTATTTAACAAATTAGTGATAGATTAAAGGGAAGTTGGTTAAAGTATGGCTGTTTACTATTCTTAGCCAAAAGTATCCAATGAGCTCAAACAGCTGCTTTATTGATTTTAAAGTGCAGTTTAATGAATTTTCTAGTGTAGTTGCTCTTTCTGTGTTAATAGAAAAATTTACATTTTTCAATTCAATTGCAATTTAAGGAAAGTATTATGTCAGTCTTGTGTATCCATTTTTGGCATCATCTGCAGTGAAGCTGCGTCCAAACTGGAACTATTGATGTCTCTAGTATACTTGGCATGGACATCCCAATACAGAAATAGGAAAGTAATTTAGAAGGATTAGCATAGCTACTGTTCATATTATTTCAGACCAAGATGATCATGTGCACAGACATAACTGTAATACTTGTTTATGAGTTTATGAGAGGCCCAAACATTTTCAGGAAGGCTTTCCCAGAGTTGTAGTATAGCATGCGTTCTACTTTGACCTGAAATTAGTTGTTTGATATATATTTGCCCTAACTGGGCATTAAAGTATAGCAGGAAGAAAGTCTGTTTCTGCCAGACCACATCTTTCCTTGAGGGAAGTCACGTCAGAGGCAGGCAGACGTGTTAACTGTGGCCAAGGGCTAGTGTTGCCATGTGTTTAAAGATGGAAGTGTAACCTGTAGTGCAGCAAACAAGCCTCTTCCAGGCAAGCTGTTTATCGAATCAGTACAACAAGGCCTGGAACTATGATCACAGGAAGACATGCCCTTTCTTACACACATAAACATACTTTAATAAAAAAAAAAAAAAACGGAATGCCAAAAAGAGCAGGAATGCCAGGAAGACTCTTACACTGTTTTTTTCACATTACAGAGTGACCACAGAGGCATTAATTTGGCAAAAAAATGAGTACAGAAAATGATTCTTCTAGTTTTTAATCAACCTCACACCCTCAAAGCAAAAATGAAATAATTCACATTAATATAAAGAGAAAAAGCTCCAAATTTAAAAATGAGGTATTGAAGGATGTCATTTTGAGACATTTAGAGTTGTTAATTTGAGACATAAAGAGTTTGTTCCTCTTTTCCACATATACTGCAGATGGCAAACAGCAACAGAAACATTTTATTCTGTAAAAAAAGATGCATACAATAAAATATGTATGGGAATATCAATGCCACTCAGTCAAAATGAGTAATCACAGAAATGATATTGAATGATGGTACAGAAATGAAAGCAGCATCCTATTATTGTTTTGCGAAACTCAGGAATGCCTATTACCCTTTTCCAGATGGATATTTGCTTAGGAAATTTACTTCGAGGCTGTCAAAAGCAGTCTCAAAAATAACTGTTAAAACCTTTTCACAAGCTACCACACACGAAAAGTAATGATTGAGGCTAAAACAGTATGCATGTAATAAGATTTATTTTGCTTTGATAGTGTGCTTATTTTCTTTAAAAAAGCATTGTGAGACAATTTTCATGAAGTCAGGAGACTAGTTAACTTCATCTTCCACAGGCCTGACTGGCGGATATGGAGAAAAAGGAGAGATGGGAAGAATAGGAAAGATGGGCCCTAGTGGAACGAGAGGTAAATAGACTCTAAGCAATGACTGGATGCTCTGTTTATTTATGCTATGTTTACATATTCTGATAACTCAACACTACTGTATCTGGGAATATTCTACAGAAAGCCACTTTCCTTTCCACCCAGTATGTTTACTGCACAGTATACTCTATGCCCTTTTTAGATTACCTATCATTTTGTTTGGAAAAGTGTACTAGTTCAGGTTCAATAATTTCTTCCAGACAGGGACTAACACACTTAAATACAACTATACCGAATGTGGCTGTCAGGTTAGAACAAAAGCTAAAGACCAAAAATGTGTAAATTATAACTGCTTTATGTCATCATAATCATACTGACTGATAATGTGCTGAGCACTTGTTGCCCGAAGGCTTGTTACAAAAACACACTGTCCATTGACCAAATTAGGTGATGTGGATATCGTAATGCAAAAGGTGAAGGTCTGTATGGCCTACATTAATATTAACAAAATCAGTAACTAGTAATATTCCAGCAAATTTAGCACACCAGGGAAAGAAACAAAATCTGAAATTATTTTCTACGTTATCTGCAAAGTAATTGCATAATGCAAGAGAAGAGAAGAGAAGAGAAGAGAAGAGAAGAGAAGAGAAGAGAAGAGAAGTTTCAAAAGGAAAATCACAGTTAGTTGGAGATTGAGTAATCTAGACTGAGATTGAGTAATCTGAGTAATTCTAAACAAACATTGAAGTATGTGCATTGCTGCCATCTACTGGTTATTCAATGTTATTACTGGATTCTATAAAATCATTGAGAGGTGCTTGTAATATTAATATGTGGCTAATGCTTAGTTAAATGACACTGTATGTTTTACAGTATGTTGTTTATATTGTAAATGTTACTGTAAACAGGTGACAAGGGACAAGAAGGAATTAATGGTCTCCCAGGATTAAAAGGAAAACCTGGTAAATGTCAAAGCACATGAGTGTTTTCTGCTTTGTCAGAAAGCAGTAAGCATTAGATCTTCATGTTTATTATTACTGGTGATCTAACACAGCCTAAAGACTGCATAATACGTGTGACAGGTACTGCCTGTGACTGTGGGAGGTACAGAAAGGTTGTCGGACAGATGGACATCAATATAAGCAAACTGAAAAATGCTGTAAAGTTCCTTAAGAATGGTAAGACTTGCATTTTTAAAGATTTAAATTTGCTTGTTTGACATATTGAAATAAGTTGCATTCTTCTATCTTTACTATTAAAAATCTACTTGATTTGACTGCATGACTTTTATGCACTTTTAAGTGGGTTAGACATTCAAATAGTTTTGGGGCCGCTGTATGATTACAGGGTGTGGTATCTTTGGCTCACATTCAAAATGAAAACTACAAAACTACAAAATCAATAATACTAGATGAGCTGAGACAACAGCTCCATTCCAGATTGCATGTCACAATTATCACTATTGAAAACACAGACAAATGTTGACAAGACACAGACAAATGTTTACAAGACATTAACCAGTACTATGTTTTGTCAATTTTATTAAAGTGGTTCTAGGTATCAGGGAAACCGAGAACATGTTTTACCTGCTGGTGACAGAGGCACGGAGGTATCAAGAGTCACTTCTAAACTGCAAGTTGCGTGGGGGGTCTCTTGCTATGCCCAGAACCACAGAGACAAACACCTTGCTGGCCGACTATATCAGAGAAGCTGATCTTACTCATGTGTTCATAGGGCTACAGGTAGGGGTGACAGAGGTGGGGTACACGTATGTTGATGGTAACCTCTTCTTGAATACCACAGTCTGGTCTCTACAGAGCCCACACAGTGGTAAAGGTGACTGTGTGCAGCTTGGTAGTACTGGAGCCTGGAGCCAGGTAAATTGTGGAGCCACACGGTACTACATATGTGAGTTTGTCAAAAACAAAAATACTTCAGCAACTTCAGCCTTGTAATGGTTTAATGGCTACAGAGAAAGAGTTTTTATTCTTAAAGAATTATTTTTAATAGGCTAAGCTGATGTATGAGAAAATGTAACTACTATATTTAGAATTTTTGTAAAGAAAAAGTTTTTAAAGTTTTTAATGTTTTTGATTTTATGATTTTTCCACCATTTTATGAATTATCCACCATTATTTAAAATCATTTAAAGTAAATAAAAGATAACAAGGGGTCTGTAAATGTTTATTCCACATGCTTTCAATTTCACTGTAATCCATAATTTTTAGATCTTTTTTCTAGCAACACTACTACCAGAAAAAATATAATAATAATAATAATAAAAAATAAAAAAACTTTTATTTTATTTTTTATTAAAAAAAAAAAGCTACTGCAACTGCTGAATAATTATTTTCTGATTGCAGTACATATCTGTATATGTATATATAAGACTTCTTTTCCCATTAGATAACTTTTAGACTTGCTTTAAACTTTTAGCATACTTGTTTTCTGTTAATCATGGCTTTGTCACATGTGAAGCTAAAGCACTTTTTATAAGTAGTTCTGATAAATGGTACAAAAATTTCTGTTCATATTAATGAATGGCAGTGTTCAGTATATCCCTCAGCATTGTACAAGAATTCACTAAAGCAGTGGTCTTTTCCACAAAACTAGGTAATAATTAATGAAAAGGCCTGTGTACTTCCCATTTATAGATGGTAAATTTGTTTCATTATCAACAATCACCTTTTAAGAAAGCCTCTTACCCCTTTCAATATGCTTTTCCTTTGTGTGTTACATAGTACATTGATTTCATTCAGTACCTAGAATCAAATCAAATCAAACAAATAGTTTCTTCTTTGAGATTTTATTTAATATCAATTTGGGGTGTAAAATAAGGTTTACTTAGGTATGTTGAACCTATAAGCATGTGTTAATTATTAACCAAAGTTGTGAAACTGTTTATTTTTGTGCATGGCCAAACAGAATAAAATAAAATAAATTGTATCGTGAACAAAGGGAAACTAAAAACTAACTAAAACTAAAAACAAAGGCACACTTTAAATAATAAAGCTTGTAAAATTCACAGTAAATTCAACTGCATGCCCTCAAATGCAGTAGTTTGGATCAACCATGGGAGCGAAAAATGACCTAACAAGATGGGAGTGGCCACACACCTGTCAGACCTGTTCCTGATACATGACTCCAGCAGGATTCTCCTATGCGTTAGTCCTTTGTTCAACCTGTGTTTGTCAAGCTGAATGATGATGGCAGAAACACCGAACCCGGCCACTACCTCCTTTCCAGCACCAACTATTTCTCTACCCCTTGGAATGGAAATATTGAGGACATATTCAGGGGGCCTGATTTGTTTGGAAATTGTAAGTGCTGTTGTTTATAACTTTTTCAAGGCTTACTGGGTAAAACCTCTATAATTCACAAAGATGTATGCTTTCTTGGATTTTGGCAGTATACACCTTGATAACTTAAAAAAAAAGAGATGGATTTAATGTGGAAGTCATAGTAATAGTAAGCATTAGGCCAAGTAACTAAACAATGACTTTATCCCCCTGATAATGCTGTGTGTGTGTATATATATATATATATATTTATTTATTTGTTTATTTTTTTCAATCAGGTGTTTGGAGGGTTGGTGTGGATATTAGTAGCATCGACGAATGTGTCAGTGCCATTGTTGCAGGGTTGGGTGATGTTTGTGTCAGTAACCATGTTCATCTGTTCGTCTGTATATCTTGCCCTGTTTCTGCTGGGCCTGGCAGACAAGATTAACACTGACTGGAATTTCATGGTGAGTGTGTATGGCTTTACAAATGCACAGTGCTAAGACTAATTTTAACACATTCATAGAGTGGACACTTTAGTGTAGATTATTGGCCACTAATTGCCAGGACAGTCATGCAAGTACAGTTTACGGTTAAGCACCTAGCTCAAGGTCACAGGGCTGGTAGAGCAGGAAATACCAGTGCTTGCAATACAGTTTTTAAAGTTACATTTTTACATAGGTTGGAGGATTTGCATTTGTTCAAGATCATTTTATATCCCAGGAGTTCATTATTAATATATTTTTTAAATTAACAGATCTTTATTTTTGTAATATGAAGGTCACTTATTACCCAAATTCGAAACGATACCTTTTACTATGCCTGCATTGTTTCTTTTTCTTTTTAAATTGCATTTTATGTACATATTGTTTTATAGATCCTGATTCTGTCGAAGAACCTGAAGTTTTAAATTAAATATGAAAATTCATTTTAAATCCATTACATATATTACAACCAGCGTTAGTGTTTAAATAGGTATTACATTACATTAACATGGTGGTTTAATCACTGCACTGGTTTGCAGTGTAATTTCCACTACACCTATTAAAGTTAGTGTAATTGTTTAAATAGACAAATCAGTCAATGAAACATCACATTAGACACACTTTGTCAGTGCCCACACATGGTCACATACAAACACACACACACCCACACCCACACCCACACACACACACACACATATATATATATATATATTTTTTTTTTATTTTTTTTTTTATTTTTTTTTTTTGATTTATTTTCACACAGTGGCTTTTGTGCCACCTTTCATTTAATTAAATAAAAAAAAAAATATATATAATTAAAAACAAAACCAGAACAAACATAATTCAGAACGCAAGTACTGGCATAACTGATAACAGTTTTTGAAAGATGAACAATGTAAATCAATAGGGCATTTTCAAACTCTAATACTACATTAACATTTTCAAGCTGAAGAAACAAGGAAAAGAAGAAAAAAAAATAGAAATAGAAATAAGTAGAAATAAATAAAATTGTAGAATATTAGGCCCTTGGCTCAGAACAAACACAGAACACAAGACTTGGTGTCATAGAATAAGCACTGTGCCCATTTTCAGAACTGGGACATTACCGAGTAACGTCTATTCTATAACCATGATTAATGTTCATGGTCTACCACACTCACTTATAAAAACCAATCTGTCAATGTTGTTTAATAACTGAGGTTAATAACAGTGCAGTGATGTAAAAATAGTTGTGTTGCTCATTTTAATCTCTGAATAATTTTAAAACAGCTTTTTACAAGTTTTAAAAGGCTCAACACACACACACACAGTATTGTGCAAAAGTCTTAGGCATATCAGTATTTTCACCAAAAAAAGGGTTTACCTGTCACCCCCCCCATTTTTGAACACTGACGTGAAAGTGCACTATCCAAACTTAAATTATTATAATTCATGAACGCTTTTGAATACAGACCTAAGGGGGGGGGTCTCTTTTTAAAGGGGTCATATGATGCGATTTCAATTTTTCCTTTCTCTTTGAAGTGTTACAAGCTCTTGTGGCATAAATAAGATCTGTAAAGTTGCAAAGACTAAAGTCTCAAATCCAAAGAGATATTCTTTATAAAAGTTGTCAACCACGCCTACCTAAAACGGCTCGTTCTAACACGCCCCCACGTCTACGTCACGATGTGGGAAGATTTGCATAACGCCACCCAAATGTTCACGCAAAGAAAGAAGGCGTAACTTTTATTCTCGCTGTAGTATTGTTGCTGCCGCCATGTCGTGAAGGTGCTGTGTGTTTCGTTGTGAAAGCGAAACTACTTTGTTTGGCCTTCCAAAAGAGGACGATATCCGCTTCGTCATGCCTAGAGCTGATCCCTGCTGGTCGATGAGGGAATACATCAACTTCGTGCTGCGGATCGCCGGATCGGCTTTCACCATGGACGAAGCGGAGTCCAGCCTGGGGTCGTCACATGTGGTTGCCGCAAGCCCACCGGCCGCTCCTTCGTTAAATCCGCCGGCCGTGCCATTCTCAAGCCTGCCCACCACCGCTCATTATAGCCCTCCGGCCTCCGCTCACTCTAGGCCACCGGTTTCCGCTCACTCTAGCCCGCCGTGTGTTTCGTTGTGAAAGCGAAACTACTTTGTTTGGTCTTCCAAAAGAGGAAATGACTAGAAATCAGTGGTTTACAACATTGTTCCAGAATAGTTCAACCCAAATATTCATTTGTGTGCAGCACATTTTATGGAGGACTGTTTCCTGATCCTGGAAGAGTAGACTACAATGCCAGCTGTTCTGACTCACAGACTGTAAGTACGTTTTCATTTAAAGGATTTGCCACTGATGATTCAAATGCGAGTTTTGAGCAGTGTAGAGTAGGGCTTGTTTGTCATTTCTCCAATCACAAATGCAGACATGGTTTTATGTTTATGAGGCGCGGCGCGATGCAACACAACGCGTAAAAAGACAGTATAAGTCATTATAATCCTTAATTATGTCCCCACTGGATGCAACAAATGCCTCGTTTGTAGTAGGTTTTCATGTTTTTGTCTCATCGCTCCGGCCGGACAGGGCATCACAGTATGGTAGGGGCGTAACATTTCCGTCACACGCTTGAGGTATTCGGCAAATCACAACGCACTGGATAGCTGGCCAATCAGAGCACACCTCGCTTTTCAGACCGATGAGCTTTGTAAAAATCGATGCGTTTCAGAAAGGCGGGGCATAGAGGAGAAACAATAATGTACAGTATGTGGAAAATAATGTTTTTTTTTACTTTAAACCGCATAAATACATTTCATTACACCAAATACACAAAATAATGTTCTTTTTAGCAACATCATATGACCCCTTTAAAGAAGACAATCAGCAAATTATGGCAAATGAAAGTATGAAAAAGTTATAGAAGTTTAAATTTACTGTAAAGAAAATGTACTGTACTTTGTTATTATTTTATATAAAATAAATATTTTACAAAATAGTTTTTAATCCAGAATTTCTATAAAATTAAAGCCATATGTCTAAGTAAGTTCCTATGCAATTTTGATTAGGCGTTATACCAAAAACAGCCATCGGGTGCCATCTGCATTTTTTATGCCTTTTTCTGTCACATTTGTATAAATTTCTCTCTCAATATTACATATATCACTAAATAACCAGCAAATATGGTATCCTGAGACTCAGACCTTTCCAACGATATGCATTTTGTCAAGATTATAAAAAGTTTTGATTCTAAAAGACCGTAATACATTTTGCAATATGACACCCCCAACTAAGGGGGAGAAGGCCTCTAAAAGATTTTGAAGTACCATTTCTATGGTATGTCAATGTCTGATTTTAAAATAGTTTTTACAGGATTAATTTTGAGATTAGCTTTCAGATTATATATAATTTATGATGATTACTAAAACGTGATAGAGAAAAAGGCAATGAAAAAAAGACTTTTTGAGACAAAGGTCAGAACTCTTGTTATGATGGGTTATGATGTAGAGGCGCACTCTTGTCATAAATTAATCTATTACTGTTCCTACATAATTTGTTACAAAAACAGTGAAATATCTATTTAAGAGTGTTAGACCTTTCCAATGATATATAGTTTGTCATGATTAGATTAGGATTTAATTGTAATATAGTGAAGTAAACTTAGGTGACAGTTAAGCCAGTTATTTATCTTGTAGTGCGACAGAAGGAAATAACATTTTACATTTTCAAACATTCATTTTCTCATAATAATCCAGTGAGATTTTTTGTATGCACAAGGAATCTGACAACAGTCAGTATGCGCCACACATAGATCTGATCTGATCATCACCGAGGCTGCCTGGAATGCCTGGCAACATCTTCAAGATGCTTGAAGAAACCTACCTGCAAAGCTACAGTACTGTGAAAAGTTTTAGGCAAGTTTAAAAATGCTGTAAAGTGAGGATGCTTTAAAATAATGTTATAAATAGATTTTATTAATCAATTCACTTCTATTAACTAAATCAAATTTTGCGTTTAAAACAGGTTTTGTCCTAGGTACACTTGAAAATAGTTTTTCAGGTAGCTTTGCAGGTAGGTTTCTTCAAGTGTCTTGGAGACGTTGCCACAGTTCTTCTGGAAATTAATTGAATTTATGAGTTTTTTAAAATATAATCTTACATTGTTCCATTGTTTACAGGACATGTTCTATCATTTCATCGCTTTGCTGTTTTATTTTGGTGCATTTTTGCTGGAGGCTACAGTTTCATCTGCGGGTATATATACAAACAGCACCTGCATACGCAGACCCCGTGGCAATATAATAACATTTCTGGACTATAGAGAGTATAACATTAATGCTGCTGCTGCGGTGAGTTGTTAACACTACCTTTATTTTCACTTGGTTTTTCATTGATTGTGATTTTCAGATTCAAGAACAATTGGAGATTTTTCTTGCACTTCCTACAACTGTTTTTCTGTGTTATTTGGTATATACAAAGAACACACTGAACACATAATTAGTAAATAAAAAGAAAGATATAAATTTACAAAACATATAAAATAATACAAATAATTTCAAATATGCAGTAGAACATCCATAACACAATCACATTTTCACAATCGTAATATGTATTTTCCACTCTTTCGCTAAAAGTACGCAATTATTTCAGAATATTGTATCATGAAGATTGAAGAATAGTTAATTATTTTCCTACCCTCATGCAATTCCAAACCACTATGTTTGTCCGTACAACAACAGTGCATAGTGATTTCATCTGTCTAGCTCCCAAAATGTCAAAAGTAATAAAACACCAAAGCACCATAAATGTATCATTAAAGTAGTCCATATGACTTGCGTAATATATTAAAAGTCCAGTGCACAAGTTGAATGACTTTGTGACACACAGTGCAATCAAGGTATACATTTTTATAGCATGAATGCTGAACCGCAGGAACACTTTTATAAGCAGAAAAGGCTCATGGCATCAGTTGAGCTAGTGTTGCTATCTTTGTGGTGTGTCCAAAACATTACTCCCAACCACTCAGAGTCAAAATTTGTACAACTTTCAGGGGCTACTTATAGCTATCTCTGCATATTAAGCAGGGGTAGGACAAAACAAGTATTTTATAGTTTATATATTGAAAGTAAATTAATAAATAAATACTGTGATACAAGTGATTAAAAATGTTTTTGTTACTCAAGAACAGGCCATTGTTTTGTCCTTGAGTGAAGCACTCTTATATTGTAGTTCCTTCACTTCCTTTTACTTTAAAGCTTAAAGGCATCTTAAAGTAGATTATCCAAAAAGGCAGCCTATCCGAAAAGTGATCATTATATTGTGCTAATGAACATGCAATCAGCTATAAAACTTTACAAGTACAGTTAAACTCTACTTGTTGCCGAAATGTGTGTCAGTAATGGAGTTATATATATATATATATATATATACATTTTTTTGTATTAATTGATTGATTGATTGATTGATTGATTGATTTGGAACTGCTCAGTCGTTTCCATACTATGCTACCTTTACCATTAACCGTCTAATACAGAAACAAAATGTTAATATTTATGTGAGCCATGCTTGAAGCAATTATAAATACATACATATTAAAATAATTTTACACTCACAGTATGTAAATAATAGTGTTATTTTTTTCTCCACAGATATTTTCATTTATAGTGACTTTGTGTTATGGCTGTAGCATGTTCATGGGCTTCCGGAGATGGAGAAAATAACACACAAAAATTAAGAATATGTAACCCATTCATTACACAATGTCAACTGTACTGTTATGGACATTACACAATGTGATATTGGTTTACCACAATGTCTCTAGGGTCTTTAGTCACATTGAAGTAAAGAATAATTTTAAAAACATCCAATCCAATATTTTCGATTTTTCGATTTTCGATTTCGATTTTACCTTCTGGATGATTTTAATTTCTAGACCTAAGAAATTGTAAATCTTATTTTATTTTATTAAATTAAAACAAATCTTATTAAAATTTTATTTTGCTTCTGTATTAGCCATTGCTCTAACAACACCAAGGCAAAAACTGTTTTTTATGACAAATGTGCTGTAAACTTACACAAGCCAGATGCAAATATGTATGTACTGTAATATGCATGATGTATTTAATATAATTTTTTGTTTGTTTTTTATGTTTTTTACCTAACTGATTTGTTATGTCATGTTTTATAGCTTTAATAAAACACATATTATATATATATATATATATATATATAATTCCTAATGGTCTGTGCAATTTCCTGGTTTGGTGGAATTTGACCACGTTTACCCGTTTTTACATACCATCTACCATTAACCACTAGAGGGTCTACTTTACACAAAAAATAAATAAAAATATTTGGTTCTTTTGTCCCTTACCCCTTGCTTTTTTGGTTAAGCATTATAACACACTACTGTGCTTTTTTTCATATTTTATTTAATATTGCCAAAATTATCCACAAATAAGTTTTTTTTTCTTTTCACTCAAAAGCTGAGGTGCATAAGGTCAGAATAATGAGACCTATGATCAATGAGTTCCAAAAGAAATACAAAACCTGTGGTAATTGAAATAAGCCAAGTTGCAGCTTTATTATTAGATGTATTAGAATGATGAATAATTTAGTGAAATTATAAAGATTTCTTTCTATTAATGTAATTTCCTATGCAAATATTATTTAATTTGTATGTTTGTGTGTGAGTGTGTGCGTGCGTGCGTGTGCTGGTGTGTTTTAATTAATTAAATTAAGCAAATGAGCTCTCGGGAAGCTATGCCCACATGCTTCCCTCTCTGGAAGGGCACAGCAGAACCAGTCTACAAACAAAGAAATGTCTCACATTTTCAGCTTCCAGTGTAAAACTATCCACATTGGCATATTACTGGCCACTGACAGTCAAGTCAAGACAAACTCTATCCACATTGGCATATTACTGGCCACTGACAGTACAGAGCTGTTTTCTCCAGGGTGCTCAGAACCAAATCTATTACAAAACTTAACATAAAAAACAAAACAAAACATAAAACAACAAAACAAAACATAAAACAAACAAACAGCCATTTTATACACAGTAGGGGAGACAGGGAGTATTAATCTAAACATTAATCTAAACTCAGCTTTTTTGGCTTAATGGATAGAGTAAGTAAAGGGAGAAGTCTTTGCAGCATTAGGTCTGTTCATTTGTAAAACATATTGACTAAATATCTGTTAATCTACTGATATTCTTAGCTATCATTCAAGAGTAATATTTAGCCAGTAGCAAGTATACTGTATATATAGCCATTTGCATGAATATATCACATAAAAGTTGATATGTTGACTTACAAAGTAAATGGAAAAACTAATGTCAAAGGAAGAAATGAATAACTTGTGTCCAGCACCATCTGTGTCCAGCAGGACTGGTCGAGAGATACCTTGAAATGTTTGGGCTTGGGCAACAGAATGTGACTGTAAAGTTCATTTTCCAATCAGCAGCCTGAGATTCTTGAAAACAGAGGTATTGGTCATATTTTTCTTCTCGGACCTCCCCATTCTCCCAAAAGACCATGACCTGCATAGATTTCTCAATGAAACAAAGAGTAGAGACGATAGTTTTTCAAAGTATAACATCTTAAGAATCCAAAGGAAAAAGATGTCAAACAGTATGCTGGAAAAAAAAAAAAACATTTGCTGTCATCTATGCACAGGTATGTATGGGAAGCCATTCAGGAAATAATACATATGTATTATGTGAATATGGATTGGTTCACTGGTTGAAAGTATGTTTTAATGACAAATGCATTAGTTTATAATACATTGGTACAACCAGACATAGTTTAGATACAATGGTTTGTTCAAGTAAACATTGGTTTTCTCAACTATGTATTGGTTTAGATGCACTGGTTGACTCAAGTACATACTGTATTGGTCTGATCAAGTATACATTGCATTGTTCAATTATAGATAGGTTTGATTAACTATATATTTATTCACCTATATATTGGTTTAGATACATTGGTTAACTCAAGTATACTGTATATTGGTTTGTTAGTTTGTTTCAAGTAAGCTCAGGGTATTTTTCAGGGTATAAAAGCTTTTGTGTATTTTCGCCTAAATTTGACATGCCCAAATTCAAATGTTTACCCTACACACATACAATGGAGGAAATGCAAAACGAAAATGGTGTCATTGTATAGAAAACCCTTTGAACTACACAATATGGTTGTAATTCTTCATAAATAACATTAAATAAGTTTTAAATACACTAAAAAAACATAGGCGCTTTTTGATTTTTTTTTTTTTAAAGTCTGTTATTCAGGTTCTATTTGCTCCAGCTCTCTGCAACCTATATTGTTTGATTCCACTAGGTGCCAGAAAAAATAATCTTTCAAATAACAGCTTCTAAACAGGAGTTATTGAATTATAACCAAAGGGAGGAAAATTGGCCCTTTTTTGCGTCTAAAAGTGTCTTTGTGAGTTTCCTTTGCAAAAACAGGTTTTATAAATCATATTGCCCCCAGAATCCTATTTTACTATGTGCCATAGCACTTTTCTTAATTATTGACTGAATTATGTTTCATTTTTATGTTTGTCTAAGTAGAATATACAAAATGGCATAAGCGAATTATACCAAATATCAAATTTTGTGTTTTATACAATCAGTTTTTTTTCTTTCAGGAGACACAAGGCTCTATAAATTGTAAAATCCATGTGGTTTATTACTATCTAAAACAGAATCCACATCCTCCAGCTTTATATCATTCCATTTATGTTCATAATTTTAGTCTAGATGTCAAAATATTCTTTTACTAGTTTAAACAAGGAGTAGAACTAAAAAACAGTGTATAAAGTGCAAATAATTTGCTAAAATAATCAAATATACACTCCTTAAAATATTGAATCATGCAAATTATATTTTCTACAGTGATTTCTTTGTTACTCATGTGAAACTGTCTCTACAGTAAGGGCCTGCTTTGCAAATTTGTCAACTATTTCTTTACTCAAATTGGACTTTAAAAATAAAGCTTAAGCAAACTCTAAAAAACTAATTAGGTATTTTCTTGATGTGATTCACCACTAAAGATGCTTCTTAATGCTGAAAAGTCATTGTATTTACTGGTAAAACTTTCTCTAACCACTGGAAGGCTATCAGAATTGCTATCAACTCAGCTGTAAATACAGCTACACTGTCCATTATGAATTTTTAATGGAATTTTTGTATTTTACTCTGTATATACACTTTATGACCACAAGTGGGATCCTTGTATATAAATTACTGAGAATAAAATTTGGTAAAAAATGTACTTAACCATCCCCTTAAGTCAGTTATGTCATTAAGTTTATCATGCAACTGAAAACTTAATGTACATGGAAGACCCATGGGGTATTTGGTAAAAGAGGGACTAAATTTAATATCTGTAAGACCCATTTCTGAGTATCTTTCTTTGCAGTCCAAACAGGGTTTCTGGCATGTCCTTTTAAGTTGATCCAAAAGGCCATTTCCAGGTTAAGCTTATATATTTAGTTGTATTTTACCTATCTCTACCTGCAGTAATGGAACTAGAGAAGATATAAAAACAAACAGCACACCATAAAATATTATTCAAGCTTGCCCCTGTACTATAATCTTTCACATATTTCATCCATACTCTAGCATTTGGGCCAATCAGACACACAATTGTTCATTAGATTTAACAAATCAATTACTCATTAGATTAACAAATAATCACAGACCCCTCACCCAATAAACATACTGGGAAATCAATTATTCATTAGATTAACAAATAATCACAGACCCCTCACCCAATAAACATACTGGGTGCCAGCATGTCTGGGAACGACCCCAGGCCCCTGGTTACCATGGCAACCAGGACCCCTCAGCCCAGACCAGATAAATTTTACGACCTAAAAGTATGTAGAGAGAATCTTCCTCCCTACTTAATTCTCTCAAACAGACACATACTGCTATAGGAAATGAACGGGCATGAACACAAGAGGCGGGATTTATTGCATGAACCAATCACAGGAGGTTTACTGACAGTTTGAGCGGATCCAACAAGATTTAGTCACAAGCTGTTTTTAATACCTTTCATTAGCTAAATATTTGTAAAGCAGACAGACAGATGTAAAGGGTGACCAATATCATTGATTTATTGAAGGAAAAAAAAAAACACCATCACCAAAAAAAGGGCACTTCGGAGTGTAAGGGCAAAAAGTGCATGTGCTCTGCACAGGTTGAGCCCTACCTGTGCATGTGCCTGGGTATGTGGCATAATTAGAGGGCATGTGCTAGAGGGAGGATACATTGCTCTAATATGTCTGGAACAAGATTGTGTCTTGTCAAGAACTACCACTCCCAGGTCACCTTGCAAGGAAGCTAGGGGCAAGATGGCCGCCTGTAAAGGACTACAAAGCCCAGGCTGCCTTAGAGTGTGAGGGCAGCTGCAACTATAATGAGACTGGAAGCATGGTCTGAGAGGAGGAAAAAAAGAGATGTTGATGTGGCAGAAAAAGACACACCACTGATGTTGGGAGAAGTAAAGAAGATTAAGTTATTTTGGTTGTGTGATGGAGAGATTTAAGTTGTAAACATGAGACCTTCTGTTTGATTATTAAACGACACCTGCATGTTGAGGAGACAGTTGAAGCTGTGTTTATTGAAAAACTGCATAAGTTAAAGACCCGCAACCTCTCATAATGGCACAGTATATATTTAGGGAAATGTGTTAACAGAAATATAAATTGTGTCATGCGTGACTTTACAATTTGCATGATGCTATTGTGTAGCAGCTGTATGATGATGACGAATGAGTTAAGACTGTCATATGGTTCCAGTGTCAAATGGTTATATAAACTGTTTCCACAGAAGATATAAGGGCCTATTAAAGGGATTTTCATGTGTATTTTGCAGCATGCTGATGATTATAAAGGAGTTATGATGAAATGTGTTTTATAACATAAGAGTAAAATACAGGAAACAAGTATTTGAAGATTTTATTGTAAACAAGAGTACAGATCTGTTTTTATTAAATGAACAATTTGCAATGATATGAGATTGAACTAAATGATCTACTTGAGAAGGACATTACAGAGAATTGATTTTATACTGTTAATATTACAGAAAAATGTTAATAAAGACGCTGATGAGCTGCAACGGAGGAAAGCCACTAAAATTCCTTTTCCTTTTTGTTTCCCGATAACTCCACACCACACACATTTAGTAATCTGTCTACATGTTCCGCATGCCATGGGACCTGTAACACATGGGAACCTCAATTTTTTTTTAATATCAACTTCAAATTTGAAACACAACTTTAGACATATGGCTTTAATTTTACAGCAATTGTACATTAAAAACTTTGTAAAATATTTATTTTATATAAAATAATAAAAAAGTACAGTGCATTTTCTTTTCAGTAAATTTAAACTATAATTTTTTTTATACTTTCATTTTTTTTTTTTAATGATTTCACTTCTGCAATAATCTGCTGATTTGTCTTCTTTAAAAAGAGACCAACCTTAGGTCTACCAGTGCTGCAGAAAGGCCAGTGTTGTTACATTTTTTAAATTTCAGTATCAACTTGGTACAAAAGTATGAATAGCCTACTTTTGACAATAATCAAAATTATTAGTTAACAAGTTACTGAATAACTGTTAACAAAGCTGCTTTCCACTTTACTACAAACATTCTTCACAAGACTAAACAGTGTCATTTAAAATTCTTCTCTTAAAGTTGACCATTGGACAGAATGTTAGAAAACACATCAGTGTTCACTCTGTCAAAAGTCAGTAGTGATGCACCAATCTTGATTTTTCATGGCCGACTTAATATTTATTTCATTTTTTTTAAAGCAAGATATGAGATTTATTTAAAATATGAGTATATGAACAAGATGTTTTTTGCTCTATTACAGGCCGAACTCTCTGTAGCCATTTACAATTAGAGGCAAAAACTGCATTTTAATCACAATCTAAATAAAGATGATACATACATGAGCAGTTTCTGATTTAATTTAGATTAAATTAGATGTCATTTCAAAATCTGAAACAAAAAGAGAATGTTCTGACTTTAGCTTTGTGAAATTATACTGCATAAAACATCTGCACGAAACAGAAACAGCAGACGGGCTGAATGACAGCGCAGATTCACTCTCTGATAGGAGGTGATGCTTACGGAACAGCAGCGATACAGCATTTCCGTGTTTACCGCTGTAAACAAAGCAGCGCTGCGCTTATAAACACTACTTTAGTATGAATTATAGAGCCAAGATGAAAAGAAAATACCATCTAAACTTTTCAAAAACAGTCAGTTCCCATCAGAGATACATTTTTATAAACCCCCATCCCTAATTCATATTTCATAATTCAATATTTCGCTCATCGTGAACAGTGAGCTGCTCTGTCTGCGACAGTATTTTCTCCTCTTTGCATTTGTCTTCAGCATCTCTGGCCTTTATTAACGTCCCATTTACAGACTTCACAATATTTCCAGACAAATGACATTTTAGAAAATGCTTTCAATACAGTGTGTGCAAGTCTGGAACAGAGATTGCCTGAAATAAAACAAAAGAGCAAGCTGCAGGTTCCGATTTATGGCCATTTGAACGTTTTCTAACATTAATTGTTTCGGGCCAGTGGTAAACTGTTTGTTCTTGGCTAAAGGAATACACAAATACATTTTTAAAATAATTTTCCATGACAACAAGATTTACCAGGACATTTTACATTTTCTCACGTTTTCCATCTGTTTTCCAGGATTGGAAAACTAGTTATCAACTTTCCAGGACACGTGGGAACCCAAGGTACTCAGAGTGTTTGCTAGGATTTTTCTGTGGGGCTGCTAAGTTATTCTGGGTGGTTGCTATGGTACTCAGGATTCATTCATGTTCCTTAGGTTAGGGTTACACACAAATTTTCTGTCATGGTCTATGGGCCCCCTAAAGTAGCCTTGGCTACCCTCTGTAAAAACTATAGTTCTGCCACTGCACAAGTGCATATGCTCACACTAAGTATGCTTATATATTTAATTGGAACGTTAAAATATGTTGTTTCTCATTTTATGGTCAAACTCATTGCCTTCTTTATTTTGGCCTCACGGATAAAAGGTTTGAGGCTATTTGCCTGTTGATAGCCCTGGCTCACACTGGCGGTGGAAAGTCAGCTATTGTCTTAAGTTCATGCAAAAAACATCTTTTACTACTTACATTATATACCCAAGGGTGTACTCACACTAGGCGATCTGAACCGTGCCGGAGCATATTTGACACCCAAAGACTGGTTTGTTTATCTAGTGTGATCGCTCCGTACCACGCCCGTGTGTGGTTCGTTTAGCCGTCCCTGGCTCACTTGGAAGAGGTGGGCCAGAGCACAGTTCAGTTGGGCTCGGGTGCAGTACGCATGTAGTGTGATCGCTTACCAACAGCTACTATTTTGTGAGCGCTACTGTCATCATGACGACCGCAAACGTCATCTATTACGAGTACATAACACTTTTCAATTAATTTAATTGTATCAAGTATATTTAGGTTTATAACAGGTCTGGTTCTCAACTTATTGATGAACAGGAATTGTAGTTTGCGAGTAACGCTGCAAATTATCTCATTAACGTCAGCTACCTCCATAATAATCCTGATACATGCAAGTGAAAATCACTGCACGGTATAAATGATAAATTTATTAGACAGTCTGTTAGCAAAAGTGGTTTTCTCCGTTATCTCGTACATGATGTAAGCATGCTCTGGCCTGGAATGTTTAGTTGCAAGTGTGAGTGCAGGCCAGCAGGGGAGTGGGGTAATCACGCTCGGGCTCGGTTCAAGGCAACTGTACCTAGTGTGAGTAGTACACCCCAAGTTACATCAGACATAATTTTGAACCTTGTGTATGTTTGCTTAATATAGGAATTAATAATGCAGACCACACAAAATGTTTTGTGAATAGGAATAATGAAATATTCCACTGAAATATTCACTTAAGATGTAGAAGTTTAGAGGAACTCTGATAGCGTGCTACAGGAACAGTTTACTGCTTATTACTTCAATGTTGAGCAAGCAAGCTCATTGGCTGCAGAAGCAGTAGAGGCTCATCAGCTTGTGTCATGTGTTAAACAATGTGATTTGCTAGCAGATTGCATTTAGGACCTATCATCCAGCACCATTCATGTTAGAACTAGATATAGAACAGATAAAAGAAAAGAAAAAACACATCAAATGAATACAAGGGAAGTGATTTGCATAATACTTTATTTACTTAGGATTGAGCTCATAGTGGTGTTTGACAAACACAGGGCTATTTCAAACACCTATTCTAAATGATCTTCTGCACACATCCTTACATGGGACGCTCTCTGGGACGAGTGACAAATTGCCACCACAGGGGTGGGAGGTCTCCTTCCTTGCGGGCCGGGGGCAGGGCCTCAGATTTAGGGCCATCAGCAGGGGTTTCAATCTGCAGCTGCTGGACCTCTGGTACAAAAAAAAAAAAAAAAAAAAAAAAAAAAAAAAAAAAAAAAAAAAAATAGAAGATCATTAAGATTTATTTTATCATTCACAAATTAGCCTGATTAACCAGTGCCAATTTACTGGCTGAAATCGGACTGTTCTGCCAATGAGCTGTACCGATAGCAAATACCAAAAACTTAATATGAAAATCAATTTCTATATAAAATTATATTCAGTCAGATTAATTTGTATATATATGAAATTGACGTAATTATATTCAGTGTTGTAAATCTGAGCGCTACAAATTATATGAAGTTCACGCATTAACAGAACACAGAATATAGACTAAAGATCTTAAGAAGCCATAGTATCGATTATAAATGAGAATTGTTAAAGATATTGTTAATGTCCACACAGCTGACAGCTGTAGCAAATTAGCTCAAAGGAGGAATATTTATTATTAATTATAACTGGTTATAATTAATTATAAATATTTAGATTAGATCTCAGAATTAAATAGTAGAATCAATATCACAATTATTTCATCTGTTCGTCCATCGACAGTATAATCATTTATCAATTCTAGGAAAGATTATCTCCCTGGCCAAGAAAGAACAGCTTTCCTACTTTATACAGTACTAGCAGTAACTTAGCATGTAGCAAGATCAACCTTAAGGGACTTTGAATTGTGAGCAACACACACAGAAAATCGCTTGTGAATATAAGGAATTTAATAAATGAAACTACAGCTAACATACAACTAAACTAAGCAAAACATACATACAGAAAAAAGGAAAGTAAAGAAAGAGAGAGAGAAACAAAAGAATGTCAGTATTTAACATCAATTAACCACGACCTAATGAGAATCATCAGAGAATCAAAATCACCTTAAAAAAAGGGGCACAAACTTAAGACACGCATCTAAATAGTTGGAAACGTTTACTTGCACTGGCTTTGCTGAGCAAGAGTCTGGATGCAGTAGACAATGGAGGTTCTTGATGAGTTCGTTAGGAATGAGCTGGAGGCTTTCGTCGGGTTCTTCTGAAGATCGGAGAGTCCACAGCAAATTGACAAAGTTACTTGATGATAAAAACTGCCAGAAGGTCAGACTCAAGGGTGATGAGTCTTGGAGAGGGTCTGTCTCAAAGGTTTTGGGCAATGATTGTTTTGGGTTAGGGACTTTTAATGGTTTCCCAGTCACACCCATCTTTTGCAGACTGACCAATGTAGAGGTGTGAATTTTGAGCGTGAAGAGGTTCCTTTGTTTCACGTAACACCTTATTTGCATGGATTATGGTGGTCTAGAGGTTTGTCCAATATTAAGTCAAAATATGGTAAAAGAGTATGGAGCAAGTAATGGTGACATACTATATACACTAGGGCTGTCAAAATGGCTGAAAAACTAAATTCGAATTTTGTACTTAAATATGATCAAAATTAGAATTATATTCGAATTTAAAATGCATAATTTCAGTTAGGGTGAAGAAAAGCTTTTGGCTTCTCTCCTGAGGCCACAAGAGGGCGCATCATTCAAAGCATAAAATAACATGACTATCTGCGAAAAAAAGTGCATAATGTTTAAAATAATGTTTATAAACCAATTATAATTAAGTTGCTTAAACAACTATAAACAAAACAGCATCATGTATGTATGCATAGTTTAATAAAAAGGGCGGCAAGCCAATCACACAGAGTACATTTTTCATTTAAAAAACATGATGCAGTGGGATGGGGAAAAACCCACCATAAAGTATCGATATATGTTTTTTTTTCCAAAGTTAAACTTTCATTAATTTTACATGGCTTTCTAAACATGCGGCTCTTTTGTGCGAGATGCGAGTGCAACAGTAATAGATGTCCGTCTAGAAAATGCGTGAAATATGCGTTCTGTGTGAACGGCTTGGTTTCGGTTTTGATGTAAACAAGATCTTCTCCGCATTGATGTTCTCTTTTTCCGCTATATTTTTAATGAATGCAGCAGCGCCGCATCTAGTGGCTTCAACTGGACAGGCTAACAAAAACATTATAATGCAACGACACTTACATCGTCATCGCATCTCGTGCGCCACTGATAAGGCTGCCTCATTAACGCACACGTTAACACACGTTTTTGCATTCGAATGTGGATTTTAATTTTAAATTCGACGAATATTTTAAATTCGATTTTTTTTTGACAGCCCTACTATACACCATTAATCTGGGAATCAGAAGACAGTCATTTTGATACCCAACATGCCAGGGTTTGGAAAACATTAAGGCAGTGATACATTCATACATCTAGATCCAAGTATTTGGAGCTTTACTACATTACTACAGAGTTATAACTAAGCTACTGTAACCTAGAAACATGCATACAACAGGAATACACTATATATACACTTTGGGACAGTTTGATTGTGGATAGATGGAGCCAATGTCCTGTCCTATGTGTATTGTGGACTCAAGACGTCTGTGCCACATGAGTGGTGGCCAAATGGTTATGGGGAATCATTCCTTCCTCCCCACTGGAATCTCTTTGACGCTCAAAGAGAAAGCAGATGACTGCCCTTGTTAGCGTCGGTGAAGATAGCAGAGGTGATAATGCCCTTTAAACCAGAGGTGGATGTTAGACATGCATCTGTAATTTAGTTATAACAAGGGAGGAGGGAAGGTTTACGATGCCTAAAACCTGATTTAACATCTTGATTGCATCCAAATGTTACACAGCTTTACCTGTTGTAGTTTTTTCAAGTTGTGCACGAAATAGACTGCTTTTCTGCACTTTTATTTTGTACATCTCCCTTTTCCATCTCTCTCGTGCTGCACAACTGGAGCTGCTTTTAGCAGGTATTCGGCAGAGATGAGGACTGTTTTTCCACTAAAACTTTGATGCACATCTCCGTTTATTACGTCAACATAACAAAAGATGTGATCTCAAAACAATCACGAAAAAAGGCATTACATGCAAATTTTTAAGTCATAACATACATTTTATTTTATTTTATTTATTTAGGCAATCTCAGAAAAAACTCGCAAATTAATATTTTTGGTCGCAAATTTGACCGTTTCAGTCGCAGTCTGGAGCCCTGATGGATTTCATATAATTTATTGTTTGAACATGTATCCCACTCCTCTTGCCGCTTATTTAATATATAATAATTGATTATAGGTTTAATTTCTGATGGAGGAATTTGACGCTCTCCAACTTCCAACTTCCAAATGTATAGCCTCTTTTGCAGCCTCATTTCCTGAAAGCCCAACATGGCCTGGAACCCAGCAAAAGATGACGCTAAGGAACCGATTCTGTAAATGGTCTACATTGGTTAAAGGGGCGGTCTAATGCTATTTCATGCATTCTGAGTTATTTACACTGTTAAAGAGTTGGATTCTCATGCTAAACATGGCCAAAATTAAAAAAAAACTATTTGGACATATGACGGAGTATTTCTGTGCGAAAAACCCTGAAGGAGTGTAAGTTTCGGAATGTTTTTTCATTATGGCCCTTCATGACGTCATGAAGGACGGAATTCCTTGCATGGGCACTTCTGGAAGAGTGCACGCGCACAGCAACCAGAGTGAGAGCAAGAGCACGCCCATCGATGTGCTTCATTCGGGTTACGGAAGTCATCGGCAGCGCTGCACAGGACTTGCTCGAGAAGAATGTCTCCAAAGAAGTGTGTTTTTGGATGTGAGGGAAAGATAACCTTGTTCAGCTTCCCAAAAAACCCAGCGTTACATGAACAGTGGATGCAGTTTGTTTTTCCGGAACAGCAACAGAGTTTCGCAAGTGTGTTTGTTTGTTCCCGTCATTTCAGTGACAAATGTTTTTTAAACAAGGCCCAGTTTGACGCTGGATTTGCCATCGTTTGATACTGAAAGATGGAGCAGTCCCAGTGATAAAAGATCCCAGTCATGAGTGTAGGGGTAAACAGACCAAATTAGCTCAAAGGGAATTATTAATGAATTTAAAGGAGAATCTACTCTTTATGACCGAGCAAATGAATCGTCCAGCGCTCATTTGAACGGGCCGTAACTGTCGGCTCTGCAATGAATACTAATGTCCGACATATAGTGAACATAATATTCTTAGAACGGTAACAAGATCGGCAGATTAAAGCTAAATTGATAAACATAACACAAGACATTCTCTTTAAATACAAACGAGACTTTGACTAACACAAAACTAGCACCTAACACAAACACACGCACACATTCACACGAGTTGCAGAAAGGAGGAAAGTGAGGAAGAAAGAGTTTAAGAGAGTGAAATGATGTAATCCAAGTTTTGTAAGACCTGAGTGAACCATCAATCATTAATTCAACCCTTCTATAGTTTCTAACGTGCGCTTTGCTTGGCCATTTGTTGTGATAAACAGGAAAGTGTGTCCAGCTGAATTCAATTTGAGTTTTGTTAAACGAATAAAAAGAAGCTTAGTTTACTGCGGAAGCGGTCGCGTGCAGACCGAAGAGTGTAAAGACCATCGACTCCACCGGGCAGGGACACCGGCAAAGGATAAGTATTGCTTTTTATTTCTCCTCTTTCCTATTACTTGTTTCACTTCTGTTTCAGTTTTTTATAACCATTTCTTACTACGTGTACGTAAGTTGTTGTGACCATCGACTCCACCGGGCAGGGACACCGGCAAAGGATAAGTATCGCTTTTTATTTCTCCTCTTTCCTATTACTTGTTTCACTTCTGTTTCAGTTTTTTATAACCATTTCTTACTACGTGTCAGTAAGTTATTTTAGCATGTGTGTTTGGCTCAGTGTTATTTTTTTTAGGATTAATGATAAACTAATACAAATCAAACTACATTAGTTATCTATTTTAGTTTTAGTTACAGTTGTAGTAATGTTGTAATTTTATTAGTTTTTTATTATGTCTATATAGGTTTTTTATTAAGTTTTAGTTTTATTTGAGTTATTTCAGTACTTCAACATACAAAATGGAAATGAAATAATATTGAATGTATTTATATATGTACATGTATATGTGTGTGTGGTAGGGCTTGAACGACTTCTGATTTTTTGAAGTCGACTTTTATGTGATGAAAGTCGAGTCGAAGTCGACTAGTCGCTGATGACGTCATTAATGAACAAATAAGTCTGGAGCTGTGACAAACACCTTGTGCACAGCTATGGCATATGACACAGCGCTGCCCACATGGCTGTTGCTCCGTCTTGTGGAGCGCTTTCAGAGTATGCATTTATTTGTCATTTGAACTGTTTGGAAACGGGGCGTAAATGTGGAAGTCCTTCAAAGATTTATTATCCTGTTGCGCCCTCTATAGGACCAGCGACTAGTCGACGTCAAGCTAAAAGCGTCATGGCAGAGCATTGACGTCGACTAGTCGATTAGTCGGTGCAACCCCTAGTGTGTGGTTGTACATACACATGTAGTTGTTTTTTGGTGTTTGGCTTAGTGTTATGTTAGAATCATTATTAAACTCATACCTTTTGTTCTTTTAATATTTTGAATTGTTTTTAGCTTTATGTTTTCATTTAAATGTTTAGTTTTGAAATGTTGTTGTATGCATTTGTCATTTTTATTTAATTTCTTTTATTTTCTTAAATGTGTATATATATATATATATAGTATTTATAGAGTTTTAGCTTTTAGTTGTAATTACTTTTTCTTATTTGTAAGTCGCTTTGGATAAAAGCGTCTGCTAAATTACTAAAAGTAAAGTAAAGTTTCTTAGTCGGGGGTTATTACATTTCATAGACTATGCACCAGTTTAGCATGCATTACTTGCGTTTGTTGCGTCTCTTTGAATGGGGATTCTTTCTGTGGCGTCTGTTGTTGACGGGTTCCCACGTGGGTTCAATGGTGGTCTGGTCGCTGGAGTGACGTCTTGGGAGGCCAATCAAGTTGTGGTGTTGGCCAGTGGAGCGGAGTCTCGTGGTCAGTTAAAGTTTGAGGCGGGCAAAGGCTATAGTCGTATAGACTGCTGCTTAGCGGTGAAGATTAACTTAAACGGGACTCTTGATGGACAGAAAAGGAAGAAACTAAAGAAAAGAAAGAAGTTAGATGGGATGTTGTCTGGTCTTAACTCATCTTAAGCTGGGAGAGTCTGAGCCCGAGTAGGAGTTTCGTTCTGGATCTGGTTCTCTGTCTGCTGGGTTTTAAACCCATGATTGTTCTGGCCCCAAGTGGAGCTCTGACCAATTAGATATTGTCTTTGGTTCAGGGGTGACTGTTTCTCCTCCCATCACTGTAAATGAGCATGTTATCTCTTAGTCACGTGGGCTCCAACTTTCCTGCTTTTAACTGGGTACAATTTAAACATGGATTTTATAATGTGAATGTGATGCATTTTGCACAGGTCTGATTAACATCATGATTAAATAAATAGATGAAAGAGATTCACTCACTCATACCAAACAAGATACACTTGCGATAAACCGTTCAATAGCTAGTAATAATTTAATGCGTAATGCAAAAAGACCAAGATGGAGACGTGGTCGGACGGAGCGGCTACTCCGGGTCCTAAAGACGGTGTTTTTATGTTTGTTAGTCTCATCTTTTCATCTTCAAACAGTCTCAATTTATCGCAAAATCATCAGATAAACACTCGAGACACATCTATGACCACCAGAGCCTTCTGGAAATCGGCAGTATGTACAAACATCAGCTTTCGCCGGCGACAACTGAGAAGCTACGAGGCCTCTGTCTGCTGCTGAAGCCGAACCCCGAGACCGCGGCCTCGCCTACTGACGCTACCCACACAAAACGGCGACGCTGGCGGTGTGAGAAGGGACAGAAGTGCGGCAAGCATGCAGGTATACGAGCTAGGCTAAGGGCTAACCCCACTAGACCAGATTCCATCAATCATGCTCTCAAACGTTCGCTCTCTGGAAAATAAACTGGACTTAATTCAACTCAGTTGGTCTACACAGCATGAGACAAGGGATTGTTGTGTGTTTGTTTTCACTGAAACTTGGCTAAACGACAACATCCCGGACTCCGCCATTTCAGTTGCACGGGCTAACCTGCTACCGAATGGATAGAGATTCATCACTGTCTGGTAAAACTCGCGGGGGTGGCTTGTGTGTGTACATCAACAAAGAATGGTGTAACAATGCTGTGGTAGTATCAAAACACTATTCATCGCTGGTGGAGTTTATGTTTGTGAAGTGTCGACCGTTCTATCTGCCGCAGGAGTTCACGGCCATTGTTATTGTCGCGGTTTACATTCCCCCGTGTGCAAACGCTAAGGACGTGCTTCGCAAGCTGTACAGCGCCATCAGCGAACAACAAATAAATAACCCCAATGGCTTTTTCATCATAGCCGGTGACTTCAACCACGCAAACTTAAAGACAGTTCTGCCAAAGTTCTACCAACATGTGAACTTTGCAACAAGGGGAAACCACACACTGGACTTTGTTTACACAACAGAGAAAAATGCGTACAAGTACAAACTCGGAACATATCTCAGTTATGCTAATCCCAGCATATAATCCACTTCAGAAACTCGCCAAACCGGTTCAAAAACTCACCACAGTATGGCCAGATGATGCTACCTCAGCACTATAGGACCGCTTTCAGTGCACAGACTGGAACATGTTTAAAGAGGCGGCCACCTACAACAACTACACAGACCTGCAGGAGTACACTGAAACGGTGAGTGCTTATATAAAAATATGCATTGATGATGTGACAGTCACCAAGACCATCACCACACGTGTCAACCAGAAGCCATGGATGACAGCAGAGATTTATTAATGGTTTGAAATGCAGAAAGGCACACCTGCACAAAAACCGCCCACACCTCCCAACGACCAGGCGCTCTTGTCTGTCTCCAGCCGACGTAAGGAAGACCCTATCTAGGATTAACCCAAGCAAGGCTGCGGGTCCCAACAACATAACTGGCCGTGTATTAAGAGACTGTGCTGCACAGCTGACAGATGTCCTAACAGATAACTTCAACACCTTGCTGAGCCAGTCAATCATCCCCACGTGTCTCAAATCCACTACAATCATACCGGTACCAAAGAAATCACCTGTGTCCTGTCTAAATGACTACTGTCCCATAGTACTGACTCCAATCATGATGAAGTGCTTTGAGAGGTTAGTCATGAACAACATCAAAACCAGCCTCCCCAACACACTTGACCCGCTCCAGTTTGCATACCGTCCAAACCGCTCCATGGACAATTCAATTTCCTCCACCTGGCTCTTACCCACTTAGAACAGAAGGACACTTGTGTAAGAATGCTGTTCATCGACTTCAGCTCAGCATTCAACACAATAATCCCACAACAGCTCATCAATATCTAAACCTGCTGGGCCTTAACAATTCCCTCTGTAATAGGATCCTGGACTTTCTAACCGGTAGAACTCAGTCAGTCCATGTCGGCCACAACACCTCGAGCACTACCACACTGAGCACAGGTGCCCCACAAGGCTGTGTGCTTAGCCTGCTGCTCTTCACACAGCTGACCCACGACTGCACTGCCAAGTTCAGCTCCAACCACATCATCAAGTTCGCTGATGACACAATGCTGGTAGGTCTTATCAGCAACAACAATGAAATGCACTACAGAGAGGAAGTGGCACAGCTGGCTGAAAGGTGTGGCGTTAACAACCTGTCCCTCAATATGGGGAAGACAAAGGAGTTTGTGATGAACTTCAGGAGAAACTCTACTGACCACCCCCCACTGACCATCGACAGCTCGACTGTGGAGAGAGTCAGCAGCACTAAATTCCTGTGGGGTGCACATCACAGAAGATCTCACCTGGACCACCAACACCATGTCACTCTCCAAGAAGGCACAACAGCACCTACACTTTCTCCGCTGACTGAAAAGAGCAAGTCTCCCTCCACCCATCCTAACCACATTCTACAGGGGAACTATTGCGAGCGTGCTGACCAGCTGCATCACTGTCTGATATGGGAACTGTAGTACCGCAGACCGCAAGACCCTCCAGCGGACAGTGAGCACAGCTGCAAAGATCATCGGTGCATCAGAGCCCGCTCCACCAGACTGCTCAACAGCTTTTTCCCCCAGCCTGTGAGAGCCCTGAAATCAAACCCCGGCCCCCTCTGAAAAACCGCATAAAAACCCCTACCTCCTCAAACACGGACCATCTTAGCTCCCCCCAAAAAACACCCCAACCTTACCACATCACGAAAAAAAAAAAAAGAACAAAAAAATCTAAGTGTGCTACACACAGGTGAGTGGGCCTGTACAAACCACCTGTAGTAACACACTCTCTTCTATGTGCACTAGACACTTTTCACACAACTGTTGAGTACAAAATCCCACAAAAGACTCAATGACATATGTTTACATGCTCATGCACTACAAATCATCTTGCTCTGTTCCCCAGCCAGCTGCTTGACTTTCCCTTTGCACATGTAAAGTATTTATGTGAAGCATTTGTACAGTTTGTATTCTCTAGTGCAGTGGTTCTCAAACTGAGGTACGCGTACCCCTCCTGGGGGTACGTGAGATGACGGCGGGGGGTACGCGAACAAAATTCTGAGTTTAATACCCCAACTTAAAGCAACATTAAAACCAAAAAATCTGACAAGCAAAATGCCGCTTCTAATGTAAAAACAGGAAAATGGGGGTGCCGTAAACGGTCAAATACATGATATCCAATCAGCTTACCTCATTTTTTGTGGTCAAAACTGATTGCATCCACACAAGCAGAGTGCATGTGATAGGATGGCCGCTGAATATGCTGTTTTAGCAAATCACGCTGCTGTTCAATGTATCTTCAAAGTAGATCTTCACTTAAATATTGACACGCACTGTACATTGAGATCGATTTAAACTCTCTTCGATACAGAGACACTCTGTGCGTGTTATTGTTTTCATGTTTAAGATACGATCAAGAATGCAAATTTCCCTGAATATCTAAATGATGGCAAATGTGCCATTAATTTTTACAACAGTTCAACAAAAAAGGTAACATTAAGTGAACATTTTACATTTTAAATGTAGCCTACATTCTGAACAGAATATTGTCATATGTAAAAACAAGAAAATGGGGGTGCCGTAAACGGTCAAATACATGATATCCAATCAGCTTACCTCATTTTTTGTGGTCAAAACTGATTGCATCCACACAAGCAGAGTGCATGTGATAGGATGGCCGCTGAATATGCTGTTTTAGCAAATCACGCTGCTGTTCAATGTATCTTCAAAGTAGATCTTCACTTAAATATTGACACGCACTGTACATTGAGATCGATTTAAACTCTCTTCGATACAGAGACACTCTGTGCGTGTTATTGTTTTCATGTTTAAGATACGATCAAGAATGCAAATTTCCCTGAATATCTAAATGATGGCAAATGTGCCATTAATTTTTACAACAGTTCAACAAAAAAGGTAACATTAAGTGAACATTTTACATTTTAAATGTAGCCTACATTCTGAACAGAATATTGTCATGTTTGTTCTATTTTGCAACGAAACAATAGTTCCAACGAAATCTGTATCATCTGGGGTGCGTCTCCAAGTATCATACAGCGGTGTTTCGTTAGTGAACGAATCTGCGGCTTTCAACGATTTGGAGAGTCAGTGATTAATAACCCATTCATAACTACAGCATTTTGCTTCGTTACTGAATGAATGACGCCTGGCTCATTAAGACAACGACTTGCCGCCACCTATTGGCCGTTTTATTTTTAAAGCTCCAAGTATCACTTCGATTTGCCATCATTTATTGCTTTATTTATTATATTCATAATACACTTAATGAAATGTTAAGAATACGACATAAAACATACAATTAATAAGGATAGAAAATATTTACCTCTATAAATGTAAAAAATGCACCTGTAAATCAATTTAAGGGTGCAAATATTGTCCATTAATAGAAAAGGTGTGACTGCGGTCTAAGTGGAAGAGAGGGGGTACGCAGAAGAATGTTAAATACCCCAGGGGGTACGCCGCTGTATAAAGTTTGAGAACCACTGCGTCTAGTGTATGTATAGGTAATTATTTATATATAGTAGGTTAGCTGTGTTTAGGTTTATACTGTTTTACTTCATTGTTGTATTTCTGTATTTATGTAGCACCATGGTCCTGTAAGGCACGGTATTTCGTTCCACTGTATGTCTCCATGACAATAAAGATCAACTTGACTTGACTTGATCAAAGCCTAATGTTCACATATATGGGTTTCAGACATGATATAGAGTTATGCAATGAAATTACATTTGATTACAAGTCCTTTATCATCATTTTGAGGATGATCTGATGCATTTTAATATTTACTGAGAGTTTCTGGGTTTTAGAGTGGATTTGGTCCTTTAAGCCAAGGTCTGTGATATCTCTTTGTTTTGAGTGGGGAAGAATCACCAGGTGTTTAGCTCATGAATTTCTTTGAGTCACGCTGTGCTTTTGACCATTTGTTCGTGGTTTAAAACAACATAAATTTCAATGGTTATTCCCTGATTTAAAAGGGTTTCTTTGTTAGAGGTTAATTAAACTGTGGGGGAAGTTTATCATTCTCAGTCCAGATGGTATCACATGACCTGCATTGGGGTCGTAAAGTGTTGCTTTGGAATTTGGCTCCCCTGATCAAAGCAATTCTTATTAACTGATTCTGATCAAGTCATCTGTTGATTCAACCATAGGTGTCTGCGTGGCTCAGCTCCGACATGAGTCGGAACCACAGGCGGTAAGTAAAACTGTATAACATTTCTGTGTTTTGTTGGTAAGTGCTTGTGACTCTTCGTTCCACCCTCGGCATGCCGCCAGGAGCTCGGCTGTTTTCGGAGAGAATCGTAAAGCTGTATTTTTCTTTTAGAAATCTGATAAAACTACAGACTCTTCGGCAATATGAAGGATGCAACACTACTATATAGGTAGGGTTGTGCGATATTGACAAAAAATGATATCTCGATATTTTCTGGGATTTTATCGATAACGATAATTAGATGATATTTTGCTGAGTGTGTTATTGTGCTGGTACCTTAAGGACTGCCGAAGACAGCTGACTCCTAATGTTTTTAATATTCTTCATATTCTGTGTAGTGTTCAGTTCATACTGATAGAAATGAAACTTTTCCAATAAGTTTAAACCGATTTTTACATTTTATGGGCATTTTTACCTTTATAAAGCCATTTTTTCTAAAAGTCTCCATTATCTTTTGAGTCAAATTCTTACATTTAATCAGGGAATTACAATAATAAGACATTTGGGCTGTTACCAAGTAAATTAAATCAACACAGAAGCTGCATCTGAAGT
>NW_015557133.1:133283-136180 GCF_001515605.1 Sinocyclocheilus anshuiensis | reverse complement strand
CTCTTAATTAACTTATTGTTTATTGAATTCAATGTCACATTTGTAATCATGGTAGTTTTTGGAAAAAAACGGCACTCTTCGTGTAAAATTGAATAACTATATGAAGTGGTATAAATATATAAATTTTCTGCCATCATGTCTTGAATTTGTGATCATTCTAAATGCATTTTAATAGACTGAATCATGCAGTGAAAGAAAACACACTAAATGCGCACACGCACTAGTCTAGACTTCACGTAATGTATGCGTGCGCTCTGTAGGGATGTTTTGAATGGTTTTTGCAAAATACTCGATAATGTCAAATCGCACATCGTTAAAACAACAATTACGATATTATCGCAGACGATATATATCGCACACCCCTATATATAGGTACTCAAGATGAACATGAGATTGGCTAAAACTGTGTGTGTTATGTTCCCTTTAAAATACAGTCTACCAAAGGGTGAACAGTTTTTAAAGTGTTCATTGCTTGCAGACATGATTAACCTTATTGATGGAGAAGAATTTTAGTTTGCAAGTAAATCTGCAAATTCCTCCCTCAACCTTAGCTTCCTTCATAATAATCATCTGATACATAACAAACGATTGACTGAAAATCACTGCACAAATTATAAATCTATTAGCAAGAGCGGTTTTCTTCCAAACAAAAAGTTGCATTATAATGGCGTTAGGCGTGCTCAGGCATGGAAAGTTAAGTGCAACGGGAGTGCAGATTGATTTCATGGTGACTTGAAGGACATACAAATTGATTTCAGTTGTTGTTGAAAAATTAGCTGATGTCATTTAACCTCCCATTAGTGTGATGACGGTCTCATTCAGCTACCTTGAAAGCAAAGCATCAGGTTTAATGTGAAAAAAGGCCACAGAAAGCCATGATCATGCATACCTCTTTATCCCAGCTCTGAACCCGCAGCTTTTTCCACTGTTCCCTCTTAGCAAAGTAATCAGGGTACATGGCTTTCTCTGAGGGATGCCAATGATCTAGACACCATTCAGGAACCTAGAAAAGTAGAAATGCAAGTGTACAGGGAATTAATAACTGAAAATGGCATTACAAATCATGTAGCCTCTGGTATTTTTACTGTTCTGACAATGAGATTCATTAGCTCCACCCAACTGATTGTCAACAAATTTGGTCCAAATAATGCCAAAACTCTGGCAAATATATAAAACTGCAAAAGGATTCTTGATGTTAAATACTGTTTCCAAGATAACACATCAAACCTTTTCTTCATATGTTTTTTTAGAAGTACTTAATATGCTAATGAACATTCTTTGAATTTTACAGAGAAGTATTTTTGTGACTGCACAAATTTTACATTTATTTAGGCAGTATGAATGAAGGGTAATGTCTCGCATCATGCAAACGAACAAGCAATGGAGGGTTATGATGAGTTCCATAATAAATTAGTCCTACACACAAAAGCATTTTAAAGGACAAAAACCTGACAAATATCTTGAAATAAAACATCTGAACAATGTCTTGAGGTGTGGTTACCACAGTATAAGCAGAATAATTGATTCCTCTGTTGAATCCGGTTCCACCTTGGGTGTGCATTATTTCTCTGATAATACAACAATCTTCATTAATTATTGCTTACAAACCTTTTCATTTGGGTGAGGAAGCTGGAATTTTGTGTGACATTTGCACAACCTGTGTTATATGCTATCTATTCACTGCAGAGGATCCATTGGTGAGCAAGTGATGTAATGCTAAATTTCTCCAGGGAAGAAACAAACACATCTACATCTTGGATGGCCTGAAGGCAGGGTGCGAACTACGGGGGAGCTAGGGGGAGCTCGGCTCCCCTTAAGACACGGGCTCCCCTGAAAACGTGATTTGTGAAATTTTGGGGGGTCTCAAAAAATATTGACAATGTGTTATTTTGACGTGCAATTTCAGTTTTGTGTAATGTGATCATCGTGGATTATTATGTGTAAAATTGCAAAAATATCATTCATTCATTCATGTATGACGGCGATTTAAACCTAATTCACTTAGATAAAGATAACTATACATGCTATTCTTGTCATGAGCATCAAGGTGTGGGGGCGCTGCGGTGCAAATTCCACTCATGTTTAGTACATGTTAACTTAAAGATTCATAGAAAAAATATAAACGTTGGACTCTGTGGTCGATTCTGTGTTAAGGTAAGGCATGTTATTCGCAATTATGTGTTGTGGCTGGGTTGTTATAGGTCTGCGTCACTCTCGATGTCGTAGGCCTAATTGAATGCAGGAATTATAGTATTCTTCTGTAGCCTGACGACGAGTAACTTTAACCGTTGTTCATGTGAACTCAAAGACAGCCTGATGCTTTGTTTATAGACTATTTGTGGGTGGCTGTTTGTTGTTTCACCTATCAATTCGTGTCGATAAGGCATAATAGGGTAAATCCTGTATAGTGATTTATCCTATATAGTGCTACAAGTAGTACACTTGTAGCTGTTATGTATCTTTGTAAGTTATTCTTAAAAAAAAAAGTGGGCTCTCCCAAAGTCCACGGTATAGTTCGAACACTGCCTGAAGTGAAGTAAATTTTAAGCTAATTTTCATTTTTGGGTGAACTTTTCCTTTAATTAATATAGAAGTGTCATAAATAATGCTGATAAAAAAAAAGTCATCTGTTACCAGTTATTTTACAGATTCACAAATGCAGACATGGTTTTATGTTTACTCGTAACCCAAAGGTTGCGGGTTCGAGTCTCGTACCGGCAGGGGTTGTAGGTGGGGGGAGCGAATGACCAGTGCTCTCTTCCTCCCTCAATACCACGACTGAGGTGAGACCCTTGAGCAAGGCACTGGACCGCCAACTGCTCCCTGGGCGCCACAGCAATATGGCTGCCCATTGCTCCGGGTGTGTGTTCACTGTGTGTGTGTGTGTGTGTGTGTGT
>NW_015557133.1:125552-133095 GCF_001515605.1 Sinocyclocheilus anshuiensis | reverse complement strand
ATATGGTAAGGGGCGTAACATTTCCGTCACACGCTTGAGGTATTCGGCCAATCATAACGCACTTGATAGCTGGCCAATCACAGCACACCTTGCTTTTCAGACCGATGAGCTTCAGAAAGGCGAGCCATAGAGGAGAAACAATAATGTACAGGTTGTGGAAAATAATGTGTTTTTTGAACCTTAAACCGCATAAACACATTTCATTACACCAAATACACAAAATAATGTTCTTTTTAGCAACATCATATGACACCTTTAAGAAAAGTTTGGACACAAGAAATGGAGCGAATTTTCACGTAAATAGCTTGCAGCACTAATTTAACAAAACACAAAACGTGGTTTGGGGACGGGATAGAGTCGTTGGGTGACAGAGTTACTTGAGCTTGTGTAGTGTGTGACCCCCTGTTGCACATCATTTACGTAGTGTCGCGTAGTGTGAACACCACTACGACTTGATGAGCTTTGTAAAAATCGACGGGTTTCAGAAAGACGGGGCATAGAGGAGAAACAATAATGTACAGTATGTGGAAAATAATGTGTTTTTTTAACCTTAAACCGCATAAACATATTTCATTACACCAAATACATAAAATAATGTTATTTTTAGCAGCATCATACCCCTTTAAGTTTTAAGCTGTTTTAAGTGTAGTGTGAACTAGGCTTTACATACACTAGTGAAACGAAAAGATCAACCTTAGTGAAATACATTCATACGCTTAACTGAAATGAGAAACGATTTCAGTAGTTGATGAGAGCTAATTTCACTTGAAACAGAAGCTGTGCCCACACTTTCATTTAATTTGGTGCGTCTCACTAACTCTTTTAGGCAAGGGTAGAGATAAAGAGTAAAGGGGCAGAAGAAGGGTTGGGGCTAGAAGGGATACAGCTACGGCTAGAAGTGACGCAAAATCTTGCCATAAAATTACAATAAATTAAATTTGCTACCTATCAGATTGTGTTTTATTAACGTCTACATCTACCCCAAACTTGTTGTTCAGCGTGATATTGATGTGCGCATACCCACATCTGGAAAGACACTCTGGCCATGGCTGTATCCCTTCTTCTGCCACGCTTTGTACCAGTAGTCAACAGCGCCATCAATTGTTTTCAACCTGTGCTGTGCATTTAGCTGAAGTTGTCTCTCTGATTTACTATGACACTATTTGGGTGGGGTGGGTTGTTCGGTTTGAATATTTTTACACTCCTAATACAGGGTTTCCACACCTTGGTTAACTTCAAATTTAAGGACCTTTCAAGGACTTTCCAGGTCCAATACCCTCAAATTTAAGGACTTAATCAGGGTGTCTACAGATATGAACAAGTTAGATTTAAGACTTTTTAAGACCTTTTTAATACCACCTATATGAAATTTAAGACCAAACCTCTGATGGAAATCACACATTATTTTACATAATGTAATATTTAATTTGTTAAATGTAAAAAAAAAAAAATATATATATATATATATATATATTGCTGTCAAACATGCTATTTATTGTTACGATATACAGCAAACTTGTCATATCAGCAGACAATATCCCATACAAAATATCACCACAAAAGCACCGCATGACCCAGATTTCTGGTGGTGTAAACAATTTATTTTGAAGCAATATTTTATGTTTTGTTGGCTTTTACATTTATCTGTATATTTTTTTACTTTCATTATTTTGATTTTAACCTCAGGATGGTATTTACAATTATAAAGGCCATTTTTTAAACCTTATTAAATGTATGCATCATATTTCATGTCAAATTTTTACAATTGATCTATAGATTCAATTAAACCTTATTAAATGTATGCATCATATTTCATGTCAAATTCTTACAATTGATCAATAGATTCAATTTACACTAAGGCTGTTATCAAACAAATTAATTTACATTGCACAATTACTACTGCATTAATGTTATGAGTTTAATGGTTTAAATGCAATTTTTAATATACAAAATGGAAATGTTGGGGGGGAAATACATAATTTTAAACATACTAACCCTACTGGCAGTAGGTGGCGGTAAGTCACTTAATCAGTGAGTCTAGTGAATCATTAATTCAACCGATCGCTGAATCACTCAGTCAAAAACACCGCTGCGTGTTGCTTGGAGATTGCATTATACTTCTGCTGTGATCTTTGTTTGGAACTATTTTAGTTGGTGAAACAGAACAAAACAGTCAATACTGTGTCTAAAACACTTAATCAGTGAGTCTAGTGAATCATTAATTCAACCGATCGCTGAATCACTCAGTCAAAAACACCGCTGCGTGTTGCTTGGAGATTGCATTATACTTCTGCTGTGATCTTTGTTTGGAACTATTTTAGTTGGTGAAAGAACAAAACAGTCAATACTGTGTCTAAAATGTAAGTAACCCAATTACGTAACTTCTCAACTACTTGTTTATTGAACTAAAATCAATGTAACATTTGCAATCGTGAGAATATTTGGCAATTAGCTCCCTTGTCATGGTATGTTGCTTAACTACATGTTATAAATTAACTTAACATTTTGAATTTTTACCTCAGTAGTTTCTTCGGTGAGTTTCTTTGTGTCCCGTTCAGCTCTTTTGCTCAGTAAACTTGCATTAACCCATTTTAAACTAGCTAGGAGGCTGGTCAGCTAACTGTAGCAGTAACTACAGCGGGGGGACATCTGTTTGTCCAATGACTTTAAACTGTCACTGGGTCTGTCAGATTGGAGACATTTTTGCGCAACTGGGACAGAAAATATTTAAGACCCATCGAATCTGAATTTAAGACATTTAAGACTTTTTAAGAACCCGCGGCCACCTTGTTAATGTGGGGACACATTTCAAGTGAGAGCAAGGTTACATTGTGTTACCTTGTAAGATACATTGTTACAGTTTTCATCTCTGGCAAGCCATTCTTTGTAATCTTCTTTGATGAGCCAAATATCTAAAAACGTGCATTTTCCAGGCATCACGTTTCAGTGGTTTCAGCCTATTTTTGCAATGTTTAACGGTGTGTGTGTGTGTCTGTGTAAAACGTTGAGGTACCATCGTAGTAGATTCGTGCGCGCGTGACCGTCATGGCAACGTACAAAAAGTACCTCACGCGGGAAACACTTAACGTAACGCGTAAATGTGCGTAACTAACGTAAATCAAGCAAGCTAATATGCATAGGCCACGAAGTGCTGGTGAAATAACACATTAGCGGACCGGAGGGAATAATATGGATTTTTTTCCAGAAAACTTATTGCACAAAATAAATTCAAGCACATTCAAGGACCTGTATCTATGAATGCTTATTTTCAAAAACTTTCCAGGGCCTTGAATTTTTTTTTTTCAGATTCACTGAAAAAAATTACTTTTAAGGATTTCAAGGACCCATGGGAACCCTGCACACAGCTGACAGCTTTACCTGTTGTAGTTTGTTCAAGATGTGCATGAAATAGACGCTGCTTTTCTGCACTTTCACTTCTTGCGTCTCCATCATTTCGATCTCTCTCGCGCTGCACAACTGAGCTGCGTTTAGCAGGTGTGCATCAGCGCTGCTGTGCTCAGAGATGAGGACTGTTTAAAACGCTTTTTTCCACTAAAACTTTGATGCGCATCGTCTCAGTTTAATACGCGAACATAACAAAAGATGTGATCGCAAAACAATCAGGAAAAAAGGCATTACATGCCAATTTTTAAGTTATAACATGTAAATACATAGGCTAAGTCGCCAGTGGCGACCTCAGCAAAAACTTCACTCGCAATTTAATATTTTTGGTCGCAAATGCGACCGCTTTAGTCGCAGTTTGGAGCCCTGGATCCTAAGTTTTTTGCTAAGCAAATTCACAGGTCAGAGTTCAACTTCAGTACACAGCAAAAGAACAAAAAATCGTGTAGCCTATGCCTTTAAAACCCTTCTCCCACACTGGTCTAGGGCTGTGTTTTGTCAGCAAAGTCATGATCAGCAGTTTCACCTCAGCAGAATTTAGTAAAATAACAGTTTATTAAACATTGCATATTTTGCAGGGCTCAATGCTAAGGATTTCAGTGGTTCAAATTTTGACTTGCCCTGCCAATATTTTCACTGGCCCTGCCACAACAAAATTTAATTATTGCTGTAATCACTGTTTTTGACCCATGCTTACATGACACCAAAAATGTAGATACCAATTAAATTTTAAAATTCTCAATTCTAATTTCGATACCATTGCAAAAGCAACTAGCCTAACAAACATTATTAAATTGAACAGTCAATAAATAACAACAAATGAACAATTTATAAGCAATGGCACAACTGAATACATAGAACAAAGAAATAAATTAAATGAATTAGGACAAACAGCAGACGGGCTGAATGAGAACACAAATAGGTTGTTTGCACATGATGTCAGTGCTGTGGCGCGAAATGCAGCTGGAGGGCAGGAAGTGATTTTTCTATAAGGGAATCGCTAGCAGAAACTCAAAATGCCCATATTTTGCGTTGTTTATGGATGCTCAAATTGGTTAAACCGAGAAGCCACAAGGAGCTTTTATCATGTATGAAAATTTGTTGTTCATAAGGAGGGAAAAGGCAAGAAATTGACTGAAAAAATGCAAAAATGTCCAACATATGTTGTGATTTTCTGTTTATACCTTCCTCTTGTAATAGTGTCTAAACCAGTACAGTACGGACAGTCCTCCATCGCATCCATTCTGCTTTTCACTTCCTGCATCTGAATTTTGCGCACATAATCAGAATCACATGATTGCAAATAAGCTATTCACTCTCTGACAGCAGGTGGCGCTTATGGAACAGCAGCGATACAGCATTTCCCTGGTTACCGCTGTAAACAAAGCAGCGCTGTGCTTATAAACTTTAATATGCATTATACAGATGAAAGATGAAAAGAAAACACCATGTAAACATTTTTGAAAACAGTCAGTTACATTCATTTAAACCCTCACCCCAATTCAATATATAGGATTCCCTTTCAAGTTTTCACTTGAAATCGCAGAGCTTCTTCGGTATGGGAACTCCTCCCCTTCCAACATTTCCTGAAGTCCTATTGGCTCACACCAGTCAATTGACTGGCCAATTGTCGTGAAGTATGCATTGCATGCAAATATTGACTAGCTTGAGAGGCAGTATAAATGTGATGCACACGCCAATTGCGTCAGAATGTTCTCCTTCACTTGCTTGATTCACTTCTGAACAACCTGAAGAATGGTTTAATTTTGTAAGACCTACACGGGACCCACTGAAACGCTAGATCACCATGAGCACTGCATTGCCTGCCTGGGCTTGGCCCACGCTGAGGCGGAGTTAGAGGAGTCTGATTGCGGGCATTGTGTGGAACTGCCGGCCCGCATTCTTCGGACTCATGGCTTTTTTGCGGTGAGGCCCACTGCCACCAGTGTGCCGCTGATGGGCCTTCCCCCTCCCGGAGGTGGGAGCATCGACTCGTGCCATCTCCAGCGGTCACCCCGTTCCCCAGTCACATTCCCCGAGGACTGCTTCCACCCTCCTCAGAACATCGTGGACTTTGTTCCATTCGGCCAGAAGGAAGAGGAGGAGGACTCAATGTCTCTTGGCCTCGGAGAAAGAGGATTGGGTGGGATCAGAATGTAATTGCTTTCCAGCAGTAGGCCGCGAGATCCAGGTCTTCTTCGGCGCCAGACACATCACAGCGGAGGGACACCAGGCCCGCAGCCGCTAACGCAACTGCTGCTGCCACTCACCAGGAGCTGTATGTGGGGAGGAAAGTGTGGGGACCTGGGAAGAGGCGCCACGGCCAGCGGAGGAACCCGCAGCGTGACTCCCGCCCGACGTCAACTGCCAAGCCGTAGTCCTGACAGCCCGGAGAGGAGAGAAGAGTGCGCAAGCGGCCCAGCCCCCAAGCTGTCTCAAAATTATTTAAATTTCTATTTGATGAGTGTTTGTATATGGAATGACAAACCTGACAAAATTAGAAATAAATAAATATATAAATATACAAAGAAATGTAAAAATGTTAAAATAAATAAACAAACATCTAAATAAATATACAAAGAAAAGAAAAGAAAAAGAAATAATTTATACTTTTATTTCCTTATTTATGTATATTTTTATTTTATCCACATTTTATTTTTTTTTTCTTTTATTTATACATTTATTTCCACCTTTATGCATTTACGTATTTATTTTTATATTTATTTATTTCTACATTTCTATCCGTAGGGTAATGAGGAGGGAGTGTTTTACCTCAGTAATAGTAATCGAGTCAGAGTAGGAAAGTTGTAAACTTTGAGGGCACAGTGACACCTTGTGGTGCACAAACATAATACAAAAAGTGTAGCCTACATGAAGGGCCTAGTGGGATGAATGACTTAGATGGGCAAAATGGCCAAAATCTTATATCACGGGTTAAGTAATTTAATATCTCCCTGACTGTATGTATACTACAGAACCCCTAAAGAGACATGTTGGTGGAAAAAAACATGGGGTGGGAGGAAAACATTTTTCAAATCTTTTGCGTTCTCTCGCAAAATCAGTTGAGCTCGGACAAACACTTACTGTTTACTTTACTGCTTGCAGTGGTTCATACAGCTCTGTACTTTCAACACTGGAGTGGTTCATAGCGTTTTATTTATAACTTGGACTCAAGTAATGAAATACAGTCAGTGCTGCAAGGATTTGGGACATTCTGAAATGCTTAATGTGGCTTAATGTACTAAAACAGTGACAGTGGAGGACCAAATTCAGTATTAATTACTATTAATACTAATAACGATATTAATATTAATAACCTTATTAATAATTTGACTATTAATAAAATACTATTTATAGACAAGCAGAATAGCTCAGAATATGAACGCAACACACTAATGCATATTAAGCTTTTTCTCCCCCATAGAAAACCATTGTGGACGAATTAAGAAAACACTAAAAAGGCTAATGGACGAAGATGGTGATATAAAACTCCTTGTTCAAGCTCTTGTTCTGTCCAGGCTGGACCCAGAATATGAATGGAACGCGCAAGGTTTCAAGTGTTTTTTCCCCGTAGAAAAAAAAAAAAACATTATAAAGAAAACTCTTAACATGGCTTAATGGATTAGCACATTGCTTGCCTGTACATAGTATATATATTTAATAAATTATATATAAAATATGGGCTTTTATTTCACTGTCTTTTAAGCCACGTTAAGCTACGGTTTTCTATAGGGGAGAAAACGCTTATCATGCAATTCAGCTCATATTGTGGACTCATCTGCCTGCATGTTCACAGTAGCCTATATATTTTTTAATAATTTCTATAGCATATTTGGTGTTTTTTATCACCGTCTTCATTAAGCCATGTTAAGCATTTTCTTTAGAATGGCTTCTATGGGAGGAAAAATCTTAACATGTAAATTAGCACCTTCGGTTCATATTCTGGGCTCATCTGCTTTCCTGTATTAAATATGAATCATCAATAAGATGTACATTGAATTTGATCTTGTACTACCAGTGTCTTAGTATGTTAGGGCATGTTAAAAAGCATTTTTTATGTTAATGGTTTAGAATGTCCTGCTGTTTTAAGTGATTAAAATACTGCGGCAAGAGCTGTATAACTTGTTTGTTCACATATTAT
>NW_015557133.1:124342-125530 GCF_001515605.1 Sinocyclocheilus anshuiensis | reverse complement strand
ACAAAATCACTTTCACGGACTTTTACATTAACTGTTCCCTCCTGGTGGAATGACCTGCCCAACTCAATCGGAGCAGTTGAGTCCTTAGCCATCTTCAAGAAACGACTAAAAACACATCTGTTCCATGTTTATTTGACCCTCTAACTCTAGCACTTTATTTTATTTTAATTCTACTTTATCTATTTATCTTCTTTATTTATATATATTCATTAAGTCACGTTAAGCATTTTCTTTACAACGGCTTCTATGGGAGGAAAATGCTTAACGTGCAAATTAGAACTTTCTGTTCATATTCTGGGCTCATCTGCTTTCCTGTATTAATAAACTGTATGCCGAATTCTGCCTTTTTATACCACTTAGTCTTAGTCCATTAATTAAGTATTCTCTTTCTATGGGGGAGCATGACATTTAGCTACGATCATATTCTGGTCCTCCACTGTCACTGTTTTAGTACATGAATCCACATTAAGTGTTTCAGAATGTCCCCAAACCATGCCTGAACTAAGCACTGACTGTATTTCTTTATACTTGAGTCCAAGTTCAAATATCTACTTGTTTTTCTTTGTGTGTGTGTGTGTGTGTGTGTATGTGTGTGTGTATATGTACCTTGCTATGCTTGTCATTTGCACTTACATATTGTTGCCCTTTTGTTAGTTTTGACTTCTTTTATTGTCCTCATTTGTATTCCAATGTCACTGTTTTAGTACATTTAGCAACATTAAGCGTTTTAAAATGTCCCAGAACCGTGCTTTGAACTGAGCACTGACTGTATTTCTTTATACTTGAGTCCAAGTTCAAAATAAAACTCTATGAACCGTTCCATTGTGAATGTACGGAGCTGTATGAACCAGCTGTAAAGTAAACAGGAAGTGTTTGTCTGAACTCAACTGGTTGTGTAAGAGAAGCAAAGTTTCTCAGGGGAGAGCAAAAGATTTGAAAAAAGATTTTTCCTTCTACCACGTATTTTTCCCACCAACATTCAATTCAAGTTTATTTGTATAGTGCTTTCCACGATACAAATCGTTGCAAAGCAACTTTACAGCAAATTACGTTTCTACAATATTTAGTGACTGTCAGTTAATATACATATGGCAGAAATGTACAGAAAAATCAATCAAAGGCGTAATCAAACAGACGATGAACACTATTAACAGCAATTATTATATGATGCAATCAAACTTATAGCAA
>NW_015557133.1:112150-122859 GCF_001515605.1 Sinocyclocheilus anshuiensis | reverse complement strand
TAGCGTGTCTCGGTCTCGTTGAGCATCTTTCTGGCGCATGCCACAAACATGAACCACAGGGAATACTCGTCTTTTAAAAGGCTTCATTTAGATTATTTTACATTAAATGCATCTTATAAATCACTTTGGAATAAATCACAGTAGGCCTATGTATCATGATAAAAAAAAAACGACTTTACAGTTTGGAAATACTTTCTTTAGGCTATAGCAAATTATTTCTTGGACACCCTATCACTTTAAGAACCGCTGGTCTACACAGAAGAAAGACCTGTCTAGACTCTGCCCCGGTACGAGTTGTGTCGAGCTATTCATTAGTCTGTTTGTTTGATGAAAAATATGAAATTGATAAAATGGGTTATTAATCCGTACAACTGCAGCAGCGGAGGACTATTATTCTGCTGTGTGATACTGCGGAAGAACTGATGAAGGCACGGTTGGATCTTCGGCTGACCAATCAGCAGAAAGGGGCGTTTAATTCCTGCCCACATGTAGAAATCGAATATTCAAGCTGTTTATTCATTTTTCCACCCATTAACGAAAAACGAAAATTTAAGCTGAATTCTCGTTTTTTCGTTTTTTTTTGGAAAAAAACGAAAAAGGAGCCGTTTTCTCATTTTTCTACTTTCAATATTAAATCAAAAAACGAATGATCGAATGATACACGGATTATGTAGGCTACACTTCTTGAATTTCGTTTGGGCACCACAAGGTGTCACTGTGCCCTCAAAGCGTACAACTCCCTTACTCTGGCTCAATTACTATTCCTGAGGTAAAACACGCACTCCTCATTACCCTACGGACAAAGAAATGTAGAAATAAATAAATCTGAAAATAAATAAATGAATGTAGAAATAAATAAATGAATAAATAAATGTGGAAATAAATGTATAAATAAATAAAAGAAAACAATAAATGTGGAAAATAAAAATATAGATAAGAAATAAAAGTATAATTATTTATTTTAGTTTTTTGTACTTTTCTTTGCATATTTATGTATTAATTTATTTTTACATTGTTACATTTCTTTGTATATTTATTTATGTTTATTTCTAATTTTGTGAGGTTTGGCATTCCATATTGGTACAGTAAAAATGCATACATTTGCACAAAAATAACTCTTTCCTCCTCACTCAGTGAATGCGGCACCACTCACCCAGCCTCAGAGCAGTGCACAGCCTCCGCCCACACTGGTTATAGCCGCGCAGCAACTCGCTGGCGCATCCAACGACCAAGCCGCTATGTCAGTTCCTGAGTGCATGGAAAACTATTCCGAGAATCTCACGCTGGTTACTCGGTGTGATAGAGTGTGGGTATGGCCTTCAATTCAGACGCAGACCACCCCGTTTCAACGGCGTGGTGCAGTCTCTAACATTGTCTCAAAATGCCCTGGTTCTAAGACAAGAGGTATGCAGCCTGCTCGTAAAAGGAGCGATAGAATGAGTCCCTCCGACAGAATGAGTTCTCCTATTCGGGCTGGCTTTAGCCCCGCACACTTTCTCGAAGTGCATGGATGCAGCTTTCGTCCCCCTCAGAGCGAGCGGGATGCGTGTTCTATATTATTTGGACGACTGGCTGATAATAGCCCAGACACAGGACATGCTAGCCAGCCATATAGACACACTGCTTCGTCACTTGGATTTCTTGGGGCTATGTGTGAATATGTGGAAGAGCATTCTCACCCTGAGTCAGTCTATAAAGTATCTGGGAGTATGCTTCAACTTGGTGGAGATGCGCACCCGCCTCTCTCGGGAGCCCACGGTGGCCATTTTGTCTTCCCTGCACCATTTCAGACTGGGCAGCTCTGTTCACTTGAAAGAATTTCAGAGGCTGCTGGGACTCATGGCAGCGGCATCAGCGATATGTCATCTGGGTTTACTACACATGTGCCCGCTGCAGTTATGGCTGAAATCTCGAGTCCCATAGTACTTTGTGCCGTTTGCACATTGTGGTCACCCTGCATCAAAGCTCTGAGGTAGTGGCGCAACCCAGATCTCTTCAGCCGGGGGGCTTGGAGACGTCACGTCACGTCACAGGGAGCAGTGTGCGAGGGCATGCCGGCTTCGGGGCTGTGGCCAGAAACTCTGAGCCAGTGGCACATAAACTGCTTGGAGCTAGAAGCAGTACTGATTCGCACCAACAACATGTCTGTGGTTTCGTACCCAAGGAGGCGTGCGCTCTAAGGTTCTGTACAAGCAGGCAGCGAATCTTCTGCTATGGGCGGACCGTCTCTCCATCAGAGCAGCGCACATCGGTCTCCTGAGCCACGGGGTAGACATGCTGTCGAGGAAGGGGATTCATCAAGGAGAGTGGAGGTTGCATCCCGAATCAGTTCGGATGATGTTTGTCTGCTATGGACGAGCGGAGGTGGATTCTCTGACATTGCGCTGGCAAGCAGCCAGGTTGTACGCATATCCTCCTATGAAGATATTTCCGCTGGTGTTATGCAAAATCAGGGAGGAGGGGGCTTTGGTGAGACTCATCGCCCCATACTGGACGAACCAGCCTTGGTTCCCAGACCTGACAGAGCTGCTGGTGGCACCGCCCTGGCCGATCCCCATCAGGAAGGATCTGCTGACTCAAGCGAGCGGCACGGTGTGAAACCGCAACCCGGAGTTATGGAACCTTCATGTGTGGCTGCTTCGGGAATATCAGAGGAGCTGAGTGCCCTGCATTCTCATGTGCTTGACGCCCTCTTGGAGGCGCGGGTACCCTCCACGAGACGTTTGTATGCCCTAAAATGGGGAGTGTTTGTAAAATGGTGCCGTGATGTTCATATCGACCCGGCTGCTTGCTTCGGTGTCGGATGTTCTGCGTTTTCTACAGTACAGGCTGGATAGTGGATGTCTACAGTCAACATTGAAAGTCTATGTGGCCGCGATTGCCTTGTTTAGTTTTCTGCTGGGCGGGCAATCGATCGATCAGTCGATTATGTTTTTATGCGCAGCTTTTATGCGCAGTCCGTGAAGCATGGCTCTTTGATCACTAGGAAGTGCTGCTCCATCTGAAATCACTACAAGTATAAGAGTCGCTTATAACAGAGGTTCTCAAACTTTGTACAGCGGCATACCCCATGGGGCATTTAACATTCTTCTGCATACCCCCTCTCTTCCACTTAGAAGAGAGGGGGTACGCAGTACACCTTTTCGATTAAAGGACATTATTTTCCCCCTTAAATTGATTTACAGGTGCTTTTTTTTACATTTATAGAGGCAAAGATTGTCTATCCTTATGAATTGTATGTTATGTTTTATGTCATATTCTTAACATTCCATTAAGTCTATTATTAATATAATAAATAGAGCAATAAATGGCAAATTGAAGTGATAGCCTACTTGTAGATTTAAAAATAAAACCGCCAGTAGGTGGCGGCAAGTCACTGTCTTAATGAGCCAGGCGTCGCATCATTCATTCATTAATTCCGTAACGAAGCAAAATGCTGTAGTTATAAATGGGTTATTAATCACTGACTCTCCAAATCGTTCAAAGCCGCAGATTCGTTAACTAACGAAACACCGCTGTGTGTTGCTTGGAGACGCACACCAGATGATACGGATTTCATTGGAACTATTATTATTTAGTTGCAAAATATAACAAATATGACAATATTCTGTTTAAAATGTAGGCTACATTTAAAATGTAAAATGTTCACTTATGACCTTTTTTGTTGAACTGTTGTAAAAATTGTCACATTTGCCATCATTTGGATATTCAGGGAAATTTGCATTCTTGCTCGCATTTTAAAGATGAAAACAAAACACGCTTGCTTGTGTGGATGCAGTTTTGACTGCAAAAGATGAGGTAAGCTGATTGGATATCATGTATTTGACCGTTTACGGCACTCCCATTTTCCTGTTTTTACATTAGAAGCGGCATTTTGCTTGTCAGAAAAGTTCAGTTTTAATGTTACTTGCTGGGGTAGAATTAAATGAATGCCAAAACTCAGAATTTTGTTCGCGTACCCCCTCCGTCACCTCACGTACCTCACGTTCTGCGCAAGAGCACCCTCTGGCTTTTAGATGCAGCAGCATTCAACTATACTTCACTGACAACATTTTTTATTATTTTTTTTTAATTGCAGCCAACCGTCAAATCGTGTGCAGTTTATTTTTTGATTTATCGTGCAGCCCTATCGCCTAACAAACGTCACTATTGGTTATGGGAATTGTAGGTGTGTTCTATCTTCGCTGAGTGTGTAAACTTGTACAGGCTGCTCTTAGCCTCTCTCATGGCGGAACTGAATATTGTTCCCATAGTTGAGAATCTCCGCGATGTCGAGTGAAAGCTCGAAAGGGAACGTCTCCAGTTACTGTCATAAACTCATCACGGAGGTCGTCGTGCTCGCTGCTTGACCAGCAAAGCAGTGTTTGGAACCAGATTCTGACGCAATTGGCGCATGCATCGCACTTATACTGCCTCTTGAGCTCGTCAATATTTGCATGCAATGCATACTTTGCGACAATTGGCCAGTCACAATTGACTGCCGTGAGCTAGGGATGGGCATTTAAAAAAAATATTGCATTCAAATATTTGAGCTCATAAAAAAAATATTCTAATATTTGTTTATTTAAATGACGTTTAATGAGAAAGACGTTATTTTATTAATCAAACATTTTTGTCACCATTTCTGATTTTATCAGGCTATATTCACAACAAACTTATAAATTATATATCCTGTGTTTTTCTAATATGTGCAAAAAAATGTACAGAAAAAAGCATTCAACACAGAGCGCAGAGCGAAAGGAAAAAAAAAATGGCTATGAAGCACGTTCAAAAACACTCGAGTTGGCATATGGTTATTGTGTTTGCATTTTTTCACATGTTCTTGTTAAAAAAAAAAAAAAAACACCAAAGTGTCCACCAAAGCGTTTTTAGCCAGCTGAAAATGCCAGAGCGCTACGGAGGTGCTTTGGTTGCTGTGATACAGAATAGCCGCTGAAGTAATGTGGCAGATGCATCGTGAATGAAATGTTGCATGCATTATTTTTAAAATTATGCATGCAACATTTCATATATCAATATTAACTTCTCCATTGTCGTTCAGTCATAGTACAAAGTAGGATGTGACAGTAAGGTCGGTGCGGTATTAGCCCCGCCCCTCCTCCACTGTGATTGGACGGCTGACTGAAAACAGACAGTGATAAGTGATGCGTTTTGCCCAAAGTTGAACATTTATTAGCGCTTTGTTGTGCTGCTGATGTCTTAAAAAACGTGACGCTCCCATTGAAAACTATTAAAAAAATGTGCTAGCCTCGAGAAAAAATGCTTTGGTGGATACACGGCCTTAGTCTGTTAACAATAAATCTGGCAGCAGAGAAAGTGACTGGTCTCTCCGCTCGCTCGGGTTACATCCGTGCCTACCTGCAGTAGTGAATGGTCATGACATATTTGTGTTTCATATGATTAATCATTTTAGTGATAACTCGGTTTCACTTGACAAAGTTTGCGTGCTCAGGATTGATCAGGGATTTACTGCATTTATTGCCAGCAAAGTAACATTTTTGCAAAATCCGAATAGTTTTTATTTTTTGAATAATTATTGCAGATAGAATATTAGAATATTTGACTATTCATGCACACTGCTAGCGTGAGCCAATAGGACTTCAGAAAAAGTTGGAAGGGGAGGAGTTCCCATAGCGGAGAAGCTCCGCGATATCTCATTCCCGCTCTCAGGGAACCGAGGTTACGACAGTAACCAGAGACAATTTCTTTGAATATTTTGTGCATTCTAATATATTAATAAAATCATCTTTACATTGCTGGTAGGTTATCATTGCACAAATTAACACTCTCTACATTTAAAAATAAAAATAAAATTTAGAAGCGTTTTAAACTAATCTGCTGTCTTCACTGTAGCTCAACGCACAAACATCGTCACTTACACAGATCTTACACACAGATATTATTCAGGGTGCTTTCACACTAGCACTTTTGGTGAGCACCTGGGTTCAATTGACGTCAGAATTCGGTACGTTTGGATAATGTGAACGCTGTCTTCTGAACTCGGGTGCGCACCCATGAGCCATACCCGAGACCGCTTAAAAGGGGTAGTCTGGGGTATGGTTTAAATTAACTCCTGTACGGTTTGCTGCTGATATGGATGCAATTGTACCAAATCGCAGAAGTGAACCGCTATTAATGACGTATTATTTGATAAAAATGTGTGTTTGTGTTCAGTATTCTTTAGAGCATTTGCAGTAATGTTACATTCATAAGACAGACGTAAGTGCCGTTATGTACTGAAGCTTTGGAAACAAAACCAACGGTTCAAAAACATAAATCTAAATGTTAAGAGAGCAATGCTACATGCTGCCTTCTCCTGCGCTGTCGTTACTAAGCAACGGGGTAAACAGCTTCTTGCTTGATGACACAAACCACCCACGGTTCAGACCCAAATAAGGGTCTGAAAAAGTGAAATTCCCAGTTTCGTCGCCACAACGTAACTTTATGACGTTGCCAGTTAGTAACTGAGACGTCGTGGTAACGTCGTGGATCAATAGTTGTGTGCTGGTAATCAGTTGGTAATTTTTATAATTTATTTTCTATAGGCGGACATGCAGTAGTTTAACCTAATTTATTTCCTAATTTGCCCAAACTAATTTAAAGGCCGTTTCAACAGCTGTGAATGATGAATACAGACTCGAAATGAATTCAGTTAATTTATTTTGAAAAACGCACAAATATGAACAGTAAAATACACCCAAATTATTAATAAAAACACAGGATGTACAGCGAAATAGGAATGAAAGCATTCAAGACGTTCCGTGCTCAGCATCATTATAAACAGATATGCTATGCTAGCGTAATATTTGCTAGCAGACATTTCAGATAATTAAAGAAAGATACCATAATCACAGAGGCATAAATATTAACAAAAGTACTTAAAGTAGACTGTGGGTAATGTTACTCAACCAATCTGTCGCAGTTGTTTAACTTTTTTTTTTTTTTGTATAATTGATGAGAATGTCAGATGTCAGACATGTCCTCTCCTCTCCAGCAGCTTCCCGGTTGCCATGGTAACTCTCAACGGACACCAGTACTATACATAACAACAACAATAATAATACTAATAAAGAATGAGAATGTGACGTAACGCCGCGCATATCATGCAGTGCGATAAAATAGCTTCTCTTCCCTGCAAACGATACAATGAAGAATGAATGGTTGTTTAACTTAAAGGCAAAAACAAAACAAAAGATAAGCATTTATCCTTATAGAGAATGAGAAGTAACCATGGGAACGGATAGCGTATCCTGCTAATATGGCGGCGCCTTCCTGAAATGCAATGCGGAGTGAAAAGATCGTGACGTAACTCCTCATTCTCTATAAAATGCTTTTAGCGTCTTTCCAGAGTTCAAGAACTTTGTTTTATACATTTTATAAACCTATTTATTTGTTATAAATTGTAAGACTCACCTCAGAAAAACAAATTCTTCTATCAGACACAGTTGAAGTAAAAGTGCCTCAGATAAACGCGCTGTCCTGATTCAAGCGGATGAGATGGTGTAGCCAGGTCTGTGTCATTATTTCAACGTTATCTTCATAACTCGTTACGAAATAAAAAGTTTCACAACTCAGAAAAATGTATTTTCCTTTCTTGTCAACATTATACAGCGCGCATGGTGTGTCACGTGTGTCAGTTGTGGAGGCTCACTATATTAAAAGCAGTTGTGGAGGCTCACTATATTAAAAGCAATCATCCATATTCTGACTTGGTGAAAATAAACATTTTAATTAATTACACTTTTTAAATAGCAAATTCTGGAAATCAGAGAGCATACAAAGAGCGTGTATATGATGGTAATGAAATTACAAGCATACGATGCTACAGTTACGTTTGCCAGTAAGTCATGAAATTACCAATATATTACGAATAAAGTACGTATCTGGAACGTTCTTGGTTATCTTGTTACAGTAGGAGGACATACTGACGACGTTGTGAGTTGGTAATGGGATTTTAATGAAAGTACAAGCATATGACACTGCAGTTACGTTGCCAGTAAGTCATGAAATTACCAATATATTATGAATAGAGTACGTATCAGGAACGTTCTTGGTTCACTTATGTTAGGAGGACGTACTGACGACGTTGTGAGTTGGTAATGGGATGGTAAGGGAATTACGTTCATATGACGTCGTGGTTATGTTGTCTATTGCAGGGGTTAAAGCAAAAAAAAAAAATCCTGAGCCTGAACTTTTTTCCGGGGGCGGGGCAGGGCAGCACATGCAAAGAATGCAATGACTGTGGCAACTTTAACATTTAAAAGGATACTATGGCAAAGTTATTGCTTTCTTTATTCAAACTGATTTTTTTCATGAATATATGGTTGACCTGAAGAATGAAAGCTATATCATACACTTGGAAAATTATGAGCTATATCACCGCTTATCGACACTAGGTCTGTGACAATAAACTTAGCTCACGAGATGAGACAAAATACAGATACTTGGTTCAATAGAACGAGATAATATTTTAAACACTATTTTTAAGAAATTTTCAATGACAAAATATTTGTCTTTTAATTACAAAAAGTAAAACAATGCAGTTGTATTTAGAAATATTTTAACTAATCTAGGGCTGTAACTAATGATTATTTTGGTAATCAAGTAATCTACTGATTATTTTGACAACTGAGTAATCTGATATTTTTTAGTAACACAAATAGACCTAAGTGAAAACCAGGCATTAGTATGACTATTTATATATAAACTAACGATGAGGCAATAATAATTGGCTCAAATAAAATATCAAAACCAAGAAATTACATGATTGTATTGAACAACACTGTTAAAATACATAATGTAATATGCCTATACATAATATGAACATAACCAACTTAAGTACATTATGTATTAAAACAAATACCTGCAGAGGGCACCAACGGCCTGGTGACGTTTCACTTTACAGGGTGATTAAACGATGTCTAAATCCATTAAATTTTAATATTTGGCCACATGCAGAAACTTTTATTTTGAAATCACGATGAACAATACATGGCATATTTAGACATAGGTTGATGTATTCTCCTGTGTTGGCAAAGGTTTATAAATGATTTATGTTACAAATAAACAATTTATGTTCTCGCTGTCCCGTAAATGAACACTTGATTTAGAATATCGAAGTGGAGAATCGCTAAATCGCTTTTATCCACAGTGGAGAGAGAGTGCAAGTGTGAAGCTCTGTGTCAGGGATTACGTCTCTTTATAACAAGCAACCCCGGTTGTGTTCCTCTGCGGCCAGGTTAAACCTTGTTGTAGCCTATATATTATACTCTATTCATTATATTTTTTAGAAACCTTGTACTTTTCCAACACAATTTAAATACTGTTCTTGCATTCTAATTAAGCACAGTCCACTGCTGCGCACGTGCCGCGATATAAATACAGATACAGCTGTATCGATACTTGTATTGTCAAGTACCTGTGACGATACATCGTCGTATCGATGTATCGAACACAGCCCTACACTGGTCCTACAGTTGTAATTTGACTACACTTGTATATTCCTGTACAGCCAAATTCACACTACAGGATTTTAAGCCTGATTTAAGCCCGCTTTGCAAGTCAACGAGCTTGCCGACAAGTCGGGCTGTGAAAGGGAGAAAATCAGCGGGTGATCAGCGCTCGGCAATCTTTATGTGTGAACTACTCAATGACGCATCAAAGAGGCTCGCTGATGCCTCACCGACGCCTCGCTGACTCCAAACAAATATCTAGCATGCTAAATATCCGGACCGGTCGGCCGACTCAACATCACATGGTGTTAGGTGTTGTGACAAACTACAGCCAATGAGAGAGCAAGGCATGGGTTGAGGTCAGTGGAAGAAATACAGCAGCAGCAACATGGCTTTAAGAAAAGTTTGGACACAAGAAATGGAGCGAAATTTTTCAGAACAGATCATCACGCAAACAGCTTGCAGCAATAATTTCTTACCGACGTCCTTTTTCAAATAAACAACTCCTGTTTCACTTGATTCACATCATTCCTGTTCAACTTCTCGTGTGTGTTTTCAAAATGTGACAAAACGTGGTTTGGAGTAAAGATGCTCCGATCCGCCTTTCTCGAAAATACCGGCCGATACCGATACCAAATCGATACCAGTGAAGTTTTTTTCCCTCATTTAAATAAATGTAGAATTTATATATCTCTGTGTGTGGAACTGATAATCATTCTTTCACAATCTACTAGATACAGCCTACTTCACTATAAAGAAAAATAAAATAAACAAATATGAAAAAATATAGGCCTATGTATATTTATAATCTATGACACAAATTTATCAAACTAGGTAAGTGGATAATTCAGCAGCAAAAGTTATTCTAGAAAAATCAGTGCACAATAATTTTAGAAATCCAAACATTTAGTGAAAAAAAAACATTTTGTGGGGAACAAATAAAAGTGTTGCACTAAATATGGTAAAATGTTACACATTGCTATTTGTATTATTATAAAATCCATTCATTAAAAACATTCATGAATGTATTTATAGAATTAAAACTTGGTAACCATGAACTTAGGACTGGTGCTGGTGCTTTTTTTGGTCATTCAGTGTTCCTGTAAAAAAACCCCAACAATAATACTGATAAGATATTATATTTTCAAATTTTCATGTTGCGATTAATTGCTAATGCTTTTATCACAGTATACGGTATTATCACGGTATTGAAATTTAGTTTAAAAAAAAGTGCTGTCATAATACAGTATAACAGGT
>NW_015557133.1:111485-111711 GCF_001515605.1 Sinocyclocheilus anshuiensis | reverse complement strand
TGAACTGAAAAATATCACAGATCGCTTGACGGAGAGTGAAACTCTGAAGCGCTCAGTCAGAGTGTTCTGTGAGAGAAAATATATCTGTGCTAATCATATACTCAGCCTTAGGGATATGCCGGTATAAAATTTTCATGTTGCGATTAATTGCCAATGCTTTTATCACGGTATACGGTATTATCACGGTGTTGAAATTTAGTTTTAAAAAAGTGCTGTCATAATACAG
>NW_015557133.1:110988-111420 GCF_001515605.1 Sinocyclocheilus anshuiensis | reverse complement strand
TCACGGTATTGAAATTTAGTTTTAAAAAGTGTTGTCATAATATAGTATAACAGGTTTAATAACTTTTTTCTTATAACAAAAATAACTGAACATTTAAATGCAATAAAGCAATACAGAAAAATGTATAAAGTTAAAAGTTTTACACAGATTAAAGTGCAAAAGAACTATAAAGGCCAATAGGTATCACTTTACAATAAGACCTCATTAGTTAACCTTAGTTAATGCATTAACATTCACAATGAGCAATAGCTACATTTGCTACAGAAATTATTAATCTTTGTTTAAAAAATACAAGTCTAAGTTTATGTTAGCTCATTAAATAACACAGTTGCAACTTTCAATTTTAACGTGTTATTAAATATTGGAATACCTAAGATTAATGACGGTTCAGAAGAATTTTTCATTGGCAGTTTATGTTAACTAATGAATTAA
>NW_015557133.1:109570-109804 GCF_001515605.1 Sinocyclocheilus anshuiensis | reverse complement strand
TTTCACACCACTGTATGTGTAATAGCATAACCTCTCATAATTCCTCATTAATTATTTTCTGATGGCTAAAACAATCTACAATAGCAGGGTTTCTACAGACATGAACAAGTTAAATTTAAGACTTTTTTTTTTACATACATATATGTAATATTTAATGTGTTTAAATAAAAAAAAAATATATATATATATCATTGCTGTAATAAATTATATTTATTACTACGATATACAGTAATC
>NW_015557133.1:108698-109501 GCF_001515605.1 Sinocyclocheilus anshuiensis | reverse complement strand
ATTCTGAAGCAATATTTTCATCAGTGTTCTATCAGCTTTTACATACTTAAATCTGCATATTTTTATTTACCTTTACAAAGGCCTATTTTTAACCTTTTTAGATGCATGCATCATCTTTCATGTCAAATTATTACAATTAATCAAATTCAATATACACTATAGGGCTGCTACCAGTCAGATTAAATAATTTACACTGCAAATAACAATAATTACAACTGCAATAAATAATGTTATGAGATTAATGTTTTAAATGCATTTATGAATATACAAATAAGAAATGTTGAGGGGAAAAATGCATACTTTTCAACAAACTTCACAACTAAACTACCAGTAAGTGGCGGTAAGTAATTTGAGTGAGTCGAGTCATTCATTCAACTGATTGTGTTATCATGCTGCTATCTTAAGGACTTTCATGGACAGCTGACTCCTAAAATTTATGATATTCTTCATATTCTGTGTGGTGGTCAGATAGAAATCAATCTTTTCCAATAAGTTTAAACTGATTTTTACCTTTTATGGGCATTTTTACCTTTATGAAGCCATTTTTCCTAAAAGTGTGCATTATATTTTGAGTCAAATTCTTACATTTAATCAGTGAATTAGAATAATAAGACATTTGGGCTGTTACCGAGCAAATTAAATCAGTATCAACAAAATTAATCATTGCAATCCAGACATAAGCTGCATCTGAAGTGGAATTTAGAAGTATTTCACACTGTTTAATGCAGGACATGAATGCATTGTTTTGATATATTAAACATAAAACGTTGAATACTGATATTTGAAATGATTTAAAAAATGAA
>NW_015557133.1:106359-107300 GCF_001515605.1 Sinocyclocheilus anshuiensis | reverse complement strand
GCTCTTCGTGTGAAATTGATTAACTATATGAAGTGGTATAAATATACACATTTTCTGCCCCCATGTCTTGAATTTGTGGTCATTCTGAATGTATTTTAATAGACTGAATCATGCCATAAAAAGAGCGCACTACATAATGCATAATGCGTGCACTCTGTAGGTGTTTTGAATGTTTTTTTGCGTCGTGAGAATATTGAGCATCACTTGTCACTTGTCATGGTGTTACTTAACTATATCATGTTATGAATAAACTAAACATTTGAGGTAAATATCTCAGTGTGTTTCTTCTGAGTTTATGTGTGCTGTTACGCTCGTTTGTTCTGAAGTCTCTCACAAAAAGACAAACAGAGTGAGCCTTAACAGCGCGACCTTGTTACCAGAAATATACTATCCATTATCAATTGCTGTTTACATTGAATACAGGCTAATGAAATTAGAATAAACATTCTTCGATACTTCGCTGGTTATTTTTTGTCACTTATGTTTTAATCAGGTTATTTGTCTGGTCAGGCAGTTCGACCTGTATTCTGCTACTGTGATTCTCTCAGTAACTAAGGAAAAAATCTTCGGTCTGTCCAATGATTGTAAACAGGTTTCAAGTCAAAACAATACAAGCAAAATGTCTTCAGAATATTTTAAAAATATTGGCCATTAAAAATATTTAAGACCCATCGAATACGAATTTAAGACATTTTAAGACTTTTTAAGGCCTTATATTAGGAAAATGTTAAGACATTTTAAAACTTTTTAAGGACCCGCGGACACCCTGAATAATAGAGGTGACTATTCAATTCATCATCTAATGCACATCAATGGATTAACTTAAAAAAAAATGTATATAATAAGTGTAAATAATTTAATTGCCTTCATAGCTATATTGTAGAAGTTGTTAAGAAGACTGCAACTATTTTCATGAAACTATAACACTAATAGCCTATTGA
>NW_015557133.1:99593-106141 GCF_001515605.1 Sinocyclocheilus anshuiensis | reverse complement strand
TTTTAAGTTTCTGTAGCCTATGTAAGTGTTCCCCATACTTTGATTTATTTGTGGTGCCCGCCACAATATCAAAACTGACCGCCACCAATAGATTTCCCAAAAGGCTTTGACTGTTGAATAAACATGAGCACTGCACGTTTCAAAATTGAAACCCTGTGCGGGAGTTTTTATATCACTGTATTTCTGAAGGAACCCGACTGTCTTCAGAAAATTTTGGATGTCATTTTCATTTCATCTTGCATGTAATGTCTGATAAAGCAGCGTTTGTGAGCTGAGCGCTGCTTTGTGTACAGTGCTACCGGGGAAACCTCAATCTCTACCACTCCAACAGCGCCTCCTGCTGGCAGAGAATGAATTTGCATATATATGCCACCACAAATAGTTTAAGTCTGTGGGAAATACCTACGATAGTTTTACTCAAATGAAACTGTCAAATGATCATGAAGTGACTCTCAGAGGGAGTCAGAGCAGTTCTGGAGATGGTGTTCATGTATTTATGTCCTCATGTAGTGAGACGACAGAAGCTGAAATCACCGCGAGCGTCGCACACTTTGTATCTGTAGAAAACAAAACTGCGTGTCTGTACCATTTACATACACAGAGACACGCAGAACATGCAGGATTCATATTTAAATAGTATTTTTGCAGCTTAATATTTACAGATCCATACATTGAGTGCGGGTGTTTTTATATCACTGTATTTCTGAAGGAAACCGACTGTCTTCAGAAAATTGGATGATGTCTGATAAAGCAGTGTTTTTTTTTAGCGGAGCGCTGCTTTGTGTACAGCGTTACCGGGGAAACCTTGATCTCTACCACTCCAACAGCTCCTCCTGCTGGCAGAGAATGAGTTTGCATATATATGCCTCCACAAATAGAGTTTAAGTCTGTGGGAAATACTGCGATAGTTTTACTCAAATGAAACTGTCAAATGATCATGAAGTGACTCTCAGAGGGAGTCAGAGCAGTTCTGGAGATGGTGTTCATGTATTTATGTCCTCATGTAGTGAGACGACAGAAGCTGAATTCACCGCAAGCGTCGCACACTTTGTATGTATAGAAAACAAAACCGCGCTTCTGTGCCACTTACATACACAGAGACATGCAGAACATGCAGGATTCATAATTAAATAGTATTTTTGCACTTTAATATTTACAGATACTAGTTCATATCACGTCTCTATGTAAGTGTAATTACCTACTTTTGATTAATTCATCCAAACTTTGACAAATTCCGTGACATTCCGCGTCATACAGTAAATTTCATTTATATGACTGGATTCCGCGATTCCTTCCACATTTTCTGCATCGCGGAAATCATAGATAATATTGAGGTGTTTTGCAACTTCAGTGTAATGTTAGTGGATTGTGATTTAACTTAAGCAACGTCTGCTGCTGCCTTACCTTACCTAGAGACAACTGATGTGTGAACACTAAAGCAGTTCCAGTTAGCAAGCGCTTTCAGAGTGAGAGTGAATTTCCGCAGATTGGTCGGACTCGAGACTCCCAACAAATCAGATGGGCGGTGGGCGGAGATTGCTTTAGGCCACAGAGTGGTGAGTTCTGACAGGCTGCATCAGAGCCAAATAGCACGTTTCAAAATCAAGTTATTTTATCGGCGAACCGGTTTTGAAAATAACCGATAATCATAAAAATGCTTAATATCGGCCAGGCCGATAATCGGTCGACCCCTAGTTTGGAGACACTACACTGTAGAGTCGCTGAGTGACAAAGTTGTTGTCAGCTGGTGTAGTGGGTCACCTCCTGTTGCCGATAATTTACGTAGTGTCACGTAGTTTGAACACCGCAAAGACTTCAAGACAGACAGCAAGTCATGTAGTCTGAACAGCACAGCAATCTGCCGACATTTAAAATCGCGTAATGTGAACTTGGCTTACGAAAACAGCAGCAAAACTGCACAGAGACTACACAATATACATTTTACTTTGTCACTTACTTTATAGCACTCATATCTTTCATAGGATGTTCCTCCAGGTGAGTCTGGAAACAAGTAGGGCTGCGGGTGCTGATTGGCCCAGAACTCCTCCTCGCCTGCCTTCAGCATCATGGTGGCCTTCATCATGTCCTTCGCATGTTTGTTCTCATCAAAGCGTGCTCGCAGCAAACATGCATAGAAACGATATTTATCCCTGAAAGAGTAGAAAAACTTTTTGTGAATGGTACAGTTAGGAATAATATGACATATAAAAACCTATGTAACCTAGGGCTGGGTATCGAGTTCGATACTTTTTAGGCACCGACAGAATTGCCTCGATATCATCGAGTATCGAAAAACGTCTCGTCGTTAGGTACCAAATTTCGATACCTAAGGGGTTAATCTCATCAGCGTCAGTAAGCCAATAAGCCTGCAGCAATAGCCGGTGTGTTCAACTAGAAGAGGTGCGGCGCAGATCGATCAGTGTTTGACATCCACAAGAGCGATTCGAAATCGCACGGAGCAGTCTGCTCTCTTTAGCTCTCATGGTACTGTAATACACCGATCGGTCTGCACAGTCGGTCCACGTCAAGTCGAACACACCTACTAGTTAACACTGGTTACACTCAGAGATGTGGCGCACACGTGAGGCTGTAGTGTGAATGCGTCCCAGCCCCCTTAGATGTAAGACTACATTTACACTGGTGCGTTTATGTTTTAAAATGAAAACGATCCTCATCATACTGGCGTTTCCACTGCGTTTCAAGACGGCTTTCCACTATCTCCGACAAGCAACAGACTGGTCTTTCAGTCATTCATTTCCAATAAAGAGTAGCGCGGGAGCTGCGTGGAGTTCTGATCATATGCAGATGTCCGTTCATACTAACGTTACATGACCGAAAGCGCGTGTTATGTGACCATTCATGCAAACTGTAGCATCATGCTACATAAGACAATAAATAAGATTTATATTCCGCTTTTACTCAAAACTCACTTTAAACCACCATCGAGTGTTTGTAATAACTTCCGATTGACGCCTAACAGGGCCGGATTTACGCGTAGGCATTGTAGGCACGTGCCTATGTTCGCTCATCGGGGGGGGGGGGGCTGAACGCTGCTGAGAGACGCATAGACGCAGGTATTCACACGCACTTAATCTCTCTCTCCCTCTCTCTAATAACCGCATTAGACTGCACTGATAACTGCGTTAGCCTGAATGACTTAAGCCTCCATTATTAGCTCTAAAATGACGTTTTGGAAGTTGCAACGGAAGGTTTGGGATGAGGTGCGTAAAAAAATTAGCTCAACCCACACGAGATTTCAGGATGGTAACATGTCTTGAAACAAATCATCTGAACAATGTCTTGATGTGTGGTTGTGTGGGTGTGGTTGTGACTCCAGGCCGTTAATATTATTAGAGAAATAATGCACTCCCGAGGTGGTTATGTGGCCACGATGCCGCGCCTATATGAAATGGTCTTTATCAGTTCTCAAACAAATTAGGAAATATATTCGATTTTTACTGACTGAACGCAATCGCTTATTCCGATAGAAAACACTGTAAGGGCTTCCTCTGATTAAGAAATATTTTTGTTTGCTTGGGTGGTAATATTAGGTCTATTATATTAATAGGGAAGGGGGCCCAAAAATTTGTTTTTCCTGTCACGAAAAGAGGTAAATCCGGCCCTGCCGTCTAATGTGTGTTTTGGCCATGTAATGTTGCTGAAATTAAATATGTTATTACCAGAGTCAGAACAGCGATCATGGAAGAGAGAACACAATCATACAGCGCTGGAAGCTGCTAATGCTCATCAGTAAATCAGTGGAAAATAAATAGAAATCATGATTCTGTCTGAGCTATGCGTTTTAAAACGAACACTAACTAGTGTAAATGTAGCCTAACAGATGTGTAAACTGAAGACTATTTGAGATTTATTCTACTGTTCAAGGAGAGCTGGACAGGACCGTAGAAGGGCAACAACCCAGCTGCAGGACGGGTATCTGCTCCATTGTGCAAGCCTAATGACTATTTTGTAGGCTATAAGTTAAAGGTCGAATTATTTATCGGTTTTGCCGATTAATCTGGAACTATCTGCAAAAATCCATGCCGATAGTTTTTCCCGGGTTGCATCCATTCCCAGAGTGGCTGAGAAAGTCCGCTGTCATTAGACAGTACAAGAGCAGCCTCTAGAGGCAGAAATCACTGACAGCACATGCTGTTTGTTTTGACGTAACTGCACGCTGCACAGAGCGGCACAATTTAGACGTGTGGATTTAAAACCGACAACGAAACGTTGAGTATACAGTACACTATAGTGCACATTTTCATATCGTTACTAAGTAATTAATTTGTTGACTAGATGCTGCATTATTGGAGAAAGAACAGCAGTATGTTTGCTATTAAGGCTGAGAGAACGCAAACATTAGCAGCACATCAAATGGTTAAAGGGCACCTATTATGCCACTTTTTACAAGATGATCTTATGGCTCTCCTGAATGTGCCTGTGAAGTTTCAGCTCAAAATACGATACAGATAGTTTATTATAACATGTTGAAAAGTGTCATTTTTGGGGCGGTTCTAAAAAGTGCTGTTTCAGCGGTGTTCCCTTACATTAAAATGAGCTGCAACTTCCCGCCCGACTCCAGAAGGGGGCGGATCCTTGATGTCTCTGCTTTGCGCATGGCAATAAACAGAGAGGAGAAGCAACATGAGCGAGAGTGAGAGGACCGGTATCCAGCCATACATGTACGAACTGGACTCAGACCCAGAACAAGGAGAGACTACAGCATAATAAATTATGTTTTATTAACAAAGTTTGGGAGGAGCTCGTACAGATAATTAACCCGGCCAATTCATTATCAGCAATCACATCGTCTATCCTATCAGCTCGAGAGAGAATCTCTATAAATCAGGGCTCTGAACCAGTTCAAGGAACGAAAACGAAAACCGGAAACTAACAAAATTTTGACAGGAACAGAACCAGAAACAGAAACGAAATAAAATTTGATAGTTCTGAACAGAATCTAAAATTTGAAATAGCCATTAACCAGCTAATAATGTTATTTTATCACTCCACTTAATATTTGAAATTTGCTGTCAAACAATCACGAATTCCAGTAGTACGGCCTATGCAAATGTGACACTGACGCCAACGAGTGAAATGCCTGCTCAGCTGTGAACGCATAATAGGTAAGTCGCAATTGCAATGCGTTAAGTGTTTATCCAAGGATAGTGTAAGAAGGATTCAACAGAACACACGCACCTTCTGTGAACGGAGAAAACAGAACAAATCTATAGGCTTACATAAAAATGAATACAGGCATATACACAAAATACACTGAACAAAATTATAAACGCAACACTTGTTTTTGCCCCCATTTTTCATGAGCTGAACTCAAAGATCTAAGAATTTTTCTATGTACACAAAAGGACTATTTCTCTCAAATATTGTTCACAAATCTGTCTAAATCTGTGTTAGTGAGCACTTCTCCTTTGCCGAGATAATCCATCCACCTCACAGGTGTGGCATATCAAGATGCTGATTAGACAGCATGATTATTGCGCTCAAATTGAGTTGATTTTGACAAAATACACTGAAGCTCGCAGGCGGCTATGGTAAGGTGCGTGTCATTTCCCGACCAGGCGCAGAGTGCTGCCAATCACAGCCCACACTGGCCCAGCTAACCAATCACAGTACATTTCGTATTTCAGAAGGCAGGCCTTCATTTGATACAGGAACTATTCGAGCCGTTCATGCCAGACTGGGGAGAGAGGTGTTGTAATTAGGGGTCGACCGATTATCGGCGCCGATATTAAGCATTTTTATGATTATCGGTATCGGTCATTTTCAAAACCGATTCGCCGATAAAATAACTTAATTTTGAAACGCGCTATTTGGCTCTGATGCAGCCTTTCAGAACTCACCACTCTGTGGCCTAAAGCAGTCTCCGCCCAACGCTCATCTGATTTGTTGGGACTCACGGGTCCGACCAATCAATGCGGAATTCACTCTCACTCCGAAAGCGCTTGCTAACTGGAGCTGCTTCAATGATCACGCATCAGTTGTCTCTCAAACTCCTCACTTCATGAGCATTTGACAGTTTCATTGGAGTAAAACTATCTTCATATCATTTACATAGACCTACAGAAACAAGTTCCTCATGGCAACCCGTCAAAATATAAATTTGGGTTAGCTTAATGAAATTATCGGAAATATATTACTGTGGTGCAGTATGATGTAAATACTGCTCAGGGATGAAAGTTTTCCGTCGCTACGACGGATTTCCGTCCACGGCTGCAGCTTCTCACTGACAACATAACGCCGCTCGCATCATTCACAGTCGGGTTATTAGCAAAGAACACAGAGCAGGTCTTGAATTTCAGGCACAGGATTGCGGCTATTAATAATAATTCTAGTCATTCCCGCAGGTTCAGTGCTTATAACACGATGACAGATGACAAATGACCTTATCATTTGCACGTACTTTTGAGTCTTGAGAACTCTCATTTTATGTGCGCCCACAGATCGCGATAAGGAGAGTGACAGATTTTAATAATTATTCAAGGAGTTTGCAAATGTGATATTGATTTAATACAACAGTTCAATAAACA
>NW_015557133.1:94680-99466 GCF_001515605.1 Sinocyclocheilus anshuiensis | reverse complement strand
TAAAGAGTTTACTGTGGGAGTACTACACTCAACCAACACCAGGGAAGGCAGTTTTTGTCAGAGCCCTTGTTATTCAAAATTTTGACATAAATTTTAATTTTTACACCAGACGTATATATCGGTTCAAAATATCGGTTATCGGTCTACTTGATCCCTGTGAGGTGGATGGATCATCTCGGCAAAGGAGAAGTGCTCACTAACACAGATTTAGACAGATTTGTGAACAATATTTGAGAGAAATAGGCCTTTTGTGTACATAGAAAAAGTCTTAGATCTTTGAGTTCAGCTCATGAAAAATGGGGGCAAAAACAAAAGTGTTGCGTTAATAATTTTGTTCAGTGTATATTTCACTTAAATCATTGACAGATTAACAAAACAGAAAAAAAAAAAAAAGTGCTGAGTTCCAAAGTTCTCAGAAAAAAGGAAAACGAGACAGCATAAAGTAGTTTTCTTTATTTTGCAAAAGCTTGACAGTTTTATTTATTTTGCAAAAGCATGACAGTTTTGAATAATGTCTTGCTTCTATCTGTATAACCAACCAGCATTGGTATGACCATCGCACCGGCGTCACACGGGCACACAACATATTTTTACAACATTGCAGCCTGTTCATTATCAAAATAAAATACAGTTAAAGAAACGAATAGAAAGTTACACTGCTCCATTGTTCAACCTGTTGCCTTCAGCGTGACCAGCGCCTAGGGGTTGCACAGACTAGTCGACTTTAATGCTCTGCCATGACACTTTAAGCTTGACGTCGACTAGTCGCTGGTCCTACAGAGGGCGCAACAGGATAAGAAATCATTGAAGTCCACATTTACGCTCCGTTTCCAAACAGTTAAAATGACAAATAAATGCAGACTGCTTAAGCGCTCCACAAGACGTGTGTGATTATACCACCTGGATGCTTGAAATTGAACGGGAAAATGCACGATTTAAACAGCTTATTGTGCAGGTAGATTAATCGCCATTCTAACCTAATGCGCTGTTGCTAACGCACACACATAGGCTACAGACAGTAGCTCGTACATCACTCGCAGATCACGCGCGGCACAGAAATGTATTGCCAACACTGTTCTGTGATTTCTCAAAAAAAAAAAAAAATTGTTTAGAAACTGAAAAGTTCTAGCATTTATTTCTTAGTAACTAAAACTCACAGCTTCAAAGAGAGACACTGCCAGGTAGAATTCACACAAGCAATCGCTCTCTCACTAATGCATTCATATAAATATAATCTTTACTGTGCTGCTTTACCTGTATCTGATTTAGAACGAGCAGAAATCTGTGAGAAACATAACAACCCAAAGACAAAAGAACTTGATAAAAATGAGCTGTTACAGCAGCAATAGCCATGTGGGCAGCGCCGTGTCATATGCCATAGCTGTGCACAAGGTGTTCCGAGTCTCAGCTCCAGGTTCAGGCTTATTTGTTCATTAATGACATCATCAGCGACTAGTCAACGTCGACACTCAACACATAAATGTCGACTTTTAAAAATCTGAAGTCGTTCAACCCCTACCAGCGCCTCACTGTGCTGATATAGCTGGTGTAAGGGATGATGTTTTACGACGATGAAAGTACAAAGCCTAGCCTAAAATAAATAATATTTTAGCATCCAGATAAGTCACAAATATGGAAACATTTGGATTCGTGCCGAATTAGAGAGGTAATGCTCAGTTTCACCTTAAATTAATTTGTTTTTGGATTGACGTTTTTATAGCCTAAACACATAGCCGTAATTTTAGAGGATTTGTAATCCTAATAAAGCTAATAACTGTGTTTATAATGTTTGTAAACACATACAAACAATACACATTTAAAGGGTTAGTTCACCCCAAAATGAAAATTCTGTCATTAATTACTTACCCTCACATCGTTCCAAACCCGTAAAACAAATCCAAGATATTTTTGTGAAATGTGAGAGCTCTCAGACCCTGCATAGACAGCAACGCAACTGTAATGTTCCCAGGTCCAGAAACGTAGTAAGGACATCGGTAAAACAGTCCATGTGACATCAGTGGCTCAACTTCAGTTTTGCGTAGCTACGAGCTACGAGCTACTTTTTGAGCGCAAAGAAAACAAAAATAAAAATGTTTTCAACAATTCTTCTCCCCCGAGTTACGTCTTCCGCCATTTTAGAGAGTATCACAATGCATACGCACGCTTTCCCCTAAGCGTAAACAACGCTGATTACGCAGATTACGTTCATGCGTGCGCTTTCTCCCCCGAATGTAAACAATGCTGATTACGTCGATTACTCTCTTGGGTACTCTCCAAAATGGCGGAAGACGTAACACGGAGACTGTAGTGTGCACAGCAAATTTTTAAATGCTCAGCTTAAATTAGAGATGCACCGATTGCAATTTTCCGATTTTTTGGAAGTTTGACCTGCCGATACTGATTTTTGCGCGCTTTCTCCCCCGAATGTAAACAATGCTGATTACGTCGATTACTCTCTTGGGTACTCTCCAAAATGGCGGAAGACGTAACACGGAGACTGTAGTGTGCACAGCAAATTTTTAAATGCTCAGCTTAAATTAGAGATGCACCGATTGCAATTTTCCGATTTTTTGGAAGTGTGACCTGCCGATACTGATTTTTGCCGATTCTGATTTTCTTTCTAAGAACTGTAATTGACAGCATATACAAACAAAAATCTATGCAAATTTAAATGCAAAAATTATTTACATAATAAAAGAAATTATTAAACATTACAATTCCCCCAATCTGGACTGTTACAGATTTTGTCACTTAAACAACTCTCAAAATAAAGTGCTCTGTGACTGGTAAGAGGAAGAAATAGTTAACTTAAAAGGAGTTGCTGTATGTAACAAAACAGATGTCATTTCCCACTATGCTTGATGAAGCTGAGGTGCCATAAATGCATTTACACTGCAAAATTTCAAATGCATAAATAATTTTGTAAGATTAATGTTTTATATATTTTTTAAAACATACAAAAAAAATGTTGAAAAAATGCAATGATACTTTTAAATATGACTAAACCACCAGCAGGTGGTGGCAAATGTCTGTTTTATTGAGTGAGTCATTTATTCATTCATTCAACCGATTCATTCAAATGCCTGATTCATTCAGAAACGAGGCAAATGACTGTCCTTATGAATGGGTTACTGGATCATTGACTCACTGGATTAGTTCAAAAACGTGGATTCATTCAGTAATGAAACACCGCTGTGTGTTGCTTGGAGACACACAAAAGTTCTGCTGTGGCTTTGATCAGAACTATTTCCGTCAGCGAATTTGAGCAAAAACAGTCAATATTTTGTCTAAAATCTAAGTCTAACTTCTTGTTTATTGAAATACTATTGTATAAAACCAGTGTCACATTGAAATTGTGTTGATATTGATATTTGGGGAAACATCATGGCCGTATAATGTTGCTTACCTAAATCATATTTTGTAAATATATATTTTTTTCTACCGCAGTATGCATCTATGAATTTCTGTGAGTTACTTTGTGTGTGCTGTCTCTCTCACACACTCACTCATTCGCCCACAGAAAAACATCACAGTGTTTACTAATTGAAAAGGGGTCTATAACTTTCTATGAGTTACTTTGTGTGTGCTGTTGCGCTAATTTGTATTGATTTCTGCATGAGTCTCAATCTCTCTCACTCATCTGGCACAACATAAATACATTATCAGTCGCCGTTTACACTGAATGCAATTAAAATTAGAATCATTCTCGCGCGAAACGACATGTTTACACGTGAGTGTGCGCGTGGCTGTGACATCATTGCCGGCGCCGCTGGCAATAAAAGGATCGGCTCGGAATCGGCAAGACGTGCGATCACTGGCCGGTCAATCGGTGCATCTCTAGCTTAAATATGTAACATTAATTAAATAGTGCTCATAAATGGCTGTGAAATGAGTAGAGATATGGACCCGGAAATAGCAGTCCTTACATTATAACTTAAGACTATTCCCCCGAAGCCGTCAAACTGACGTCACCAGAGCCAGAATGCCATTCCAGAGCGGAAGCCAATTTTCAGTTGAATATTTGGGTTGAAGTGTTCTGGAACAGTGTTGTAAATACACCTTTTAACCACTGATTTCTAGTCGTGTCCATTTTTGGAAGGCCAAACAAAGTAGTTTCGCTTTCACACACGGTGGCCTAGAGTGAGCGGCGGCGGCGGCCTAGAGTGAGCAGAGGCCGGGGGCTAGAGTGAGGAACGGCAGGAGGGCTAGAGTGAGCAGAGTTTCAGACTTTGTTTTAGCCTAATTTTAATTTTTACAATGTTTTTGTAATGTATTAATTATCACGCGCTGTAATAAAAAACAAGTAGTCCTATACTAATACTAAGAGTATATACATTTGGTTCGAATAGCCTATATTTTAGTAGGCTATAATAAATATGTGGCTATGTTACAGCTCTCCCTTTAAGCTCTTGTGCTTTTCTCCTTTTCCATCTCTCCAATCCTATTCTGCTGACAGGTGATTGGAGATGAGTTTTGTTCCTGCTTTGTTGCAGTTTGCTGATTTTTGTAAAATAACTTATGTTTTTGCTTTTCAGATAAAAGAGTGGTTTCAGTTTAATATGTTGCAGGCTCATTTATTGGTCATAAATAATTGATGAATACAATTGATGATAATAAATCATCAAAAACATATTGGGCTTGTTTTGGGCTTGTTTTTAAAGCTGCAGTTGCTTATCATCTTGTGAGAGTTGGCAACATTGGTCTGAGTGCGCACAAGCAATATCGGAGTGAGAGGACAGGCAGTTCATTTGTATAAGTTAGGCCTATTTGAGAGCTCGCATCCAGT
>NW_015557133.1:90139-93466 GCF_001515605.1 Sinocyclocheilus anshuiensis | reverse complement strand
GTCTGAGTGCGCACAAGCAATATCGGAGTGAGAGGACAGGCAGTTCATTTGTATAAGTTAGGCCTATTTGAGAGCTCGCATCCAGTTTTCTGCGATTACATGACTGTGTTCTCTTGTTACAATAAAGTGCTCGCCACATTTGCGAATGATTAAAATTATGCAGAATACCTGCAATCCTGCGCGGATATTCAGACTCTGTAATTGACAGGAGGAAATTACACTAAGCTCCCTCACTGTCTGATCAGCTCTTCAACCCTGCTGCAGCGGTGGCTTTTCCTGGTTCAGATATCAGGACCAGGGGTTGCCAGGTTTTCACAACAAAACCCGTCCAATTGCTCTTCAAAACTAGCCCAAAACTACCCCAACCGTGTTCTGGGGGGTAAAACACACGTAAAATACACATTTGGCAGGGTTACCCTGGTAAAATTCACATTCCAGGGGCTAAATATCACGTTATCGGGGCCGCTTCAAAAAACAACGCGCTGCAACCGTGTTAAAGTAGCCCAATTCCGCGGGAAACCGTGGACTTGGCAACACTGATCAGGGCTTTTATTGGTTCCTTTACGATCGAATGGCTTTATCTTATTTTTATTGGCTACAGAAGTTCCGTCAAAGGTTTGAATATCAATTCAAATTGTGGGTGTACTCGGTAACAAACTATGATTTAAAAGAAACAAAGTAGATTATTTTGCTTAATTTGTACTTAAGTACAAGTGAAAGTACAGCTTTAAAAATATGCTCAAAAAAGTACAAGTACCCGAAAAAACGACTTAATTACAGTAACGCGAGTAGTTGTAATTCATTAACTTCACCACTGTAAATTCGACACAAATACCCACATTTCTGACACAATACCATGGGGTGCACTCCCGTGCGGGGTTGCTAGTCCCCCATCGGGTGCCTCCCAAGGTGGCGGATTGGGGAACGCCTCCCAGATATGGGTGATACAGAGAAAATGAAATACTCGGGGTGGACCAAAACTAGCTAGGGGGTCAGGGCCCCGATTAAAAACCTGCTGGTCCTCCAGGTTGGGGGTTGGGCTTGGGGTTAACAACCCCATCCCGGAAAATAAATGTGCTACGAATATGCAACCATGCCTCGGAACTGGACGGACGATTGGATACAAACCCGGACTGAAGAAGGACTGCTCTTTAGGAATGTAAGAACTTTGTATAGACCTGGAGCCCTCACAGAACTAACCCGAAAATGTGATAAGTATAACTGGGATGTAATAGCTTTACAAGAGATTAGATGGAGTGGGAAAGGAATGGTGCGGGGGAAAGACTACACCCTCTTGTATAGTGGTCGTGATGGCCCACATCATTTTGGGACTGGATTGATTCTAAAAACAAGATTGAAAAGTGCGATTCTGAATTTTGAGGCGATTTCTGATCGTCTTTGCACACTGAGATTGAAAGGAAAATTCTGTAACATCACCCTAGTCAATGACCACGCCCCAATAGAGGATAAAACTATGGAGGAGAAAGATGATTTCTATGATGTGTTAGAACAGGCGGGACATGATATGAAGATTGTATTGGGGGACTTTAATGCCCAAGTTGCAAAAGAAGAAGCTTACCGGCCAATAATAGGTAGACACAGACTTCATGAGGTTTCAAATGATAATGGAGAGCGCATGGTCAGTTTTGCGGCATCCAAACAATGTCGGCTGATGAGCACCTTTTTCCCCCACAAGAACATACACAAGCAGACATGGAAGTCCCCTGGTGGAGGCACTTGTAATCAGATAGATTATAATTGTGGACTCAAGACATGCTACCCGTGTAAAGGATGTCAGATCGTATAGAGGGCTGAATATTGAATCTGACCACTTCCCAGTGATTGTAAAGTGCCGTCAAAGACTGAGCATGCAGAAATTGAGAAATCTAGAACAGTCTACACCTAAATGAAACATATCCAAGTTAAAGGATGAGGAAACTAGGGTTAGGTACCAGGAGGGTGTAGAGAGGAAGCTTAGGTCTGAACTGCAACTGAGGGGTGACAATGGCATTTTTGACCCAGCTGAGACACCGGTTGAAAGGAAGTGGGAACGTCTTAAACAGTCAGTAAAAGGGGTAGCCGAAGAGATATTGGGGAAGGAGCGTAAAGAGGGTAGAACTCTTTGGTTTGATGAAGAATGTGCCAGAGTAGTGGAGGATAGAAATAGAATTAGAGAAAGTTGGATTACACGTCCGACCACACTAATTAAGAATGAATACCTGGAAGCAAGAAGAATTGTGAAAAGAACAATGAGGAGAAAGAAGAGGTAATATCTAACCAGTAGAATCGAAGAGCTAGAAAATCGAAGAAGAAATAACGAAGCTAAAAAATTCTATAGGGGGATTAAGGAATCTAAAAATGGATATCAATTTGGTAATCTAGGAATAAAGGATGAGCAGGGGAACCTACTGTTGGGGACAGAAGACATATTACAGTGATGGATTGAGCACTTTAATAACCTGTTGAACACCAGGGTGGAAGAGAGGAATGAGGAAAGAGAAGAGGAACTGGAAATGGAAATGAATCAAGAGGAGGATCAATTCCTGCCAACATTAGAGAAAACAAAAACTGTATTAAGGACCCTAAAGAATTTCAAGGCAGGTGGGATAGATTAGGGCTGTGCGATTAATCGAAATCGCGATTTGAGACATTGCGATTTCCTAATCGCAAAGCCTGCGATTTGGACGCGATATTACTCTGTTCCAGAGCATATGCATGACTGCCAGCCTTGAGTTGGTAACCAATAGAGTGAGTGCACCTCCGTTCTCCCCAATCAGCACTGCTCTAACCAACTGCGTAAACAACCCACCATTTAAAAAACAAAAACAAAAAACAGAAAGCGGGAGAGAGACAGAGTGGGATTATGGCGTCTACGGGGTCAGATCGATAGTTAGGCAAATTAAAACTAAAGAAAAACGTATGCAACTTAAGCTTCGAAATGACAGACAACGAACAAAAACGGTAATTTCCAAGAGCTGCGTCACATGTTCGCTATTCCCAATTCAGAAGAGCGCACACACAGCCTGTGTCTGTGAATGCTTCTCATACTCGCTCCTCTTTGCCCCACGCGGCGCGAATCCCCCGTTTACGCTTGCCGCACTCACGCAGCTGTCTCGTAATGCTCGGTTATACTCGCACCCGGCTCTGCAAGTCTCCGTGAGCACATCTGGCAGTATGGACGAGGCTTGACGCACGTGCGCAACCTGTGTCGACTCGTGCCTGGCTCCGCGTTTAAAACGAATGTAAATTCAGTCTAACTGCTTGCTAATTTCACTTGGATGAAATGAAACATTCAGCACATTTTCCACTTGCTCTTAAAATCCCAAA
>NW_015557133.1:79108-89812 GCF_001515605.1 Sinocyclocheilus anshuiensis | reverse complement strand
AAAAACTAATAAAATCAAAATCAATCGAACTGTCAAAAAAAAAAAAACGCAATTTGATATTTTCCCCCAAATCGCACAGCCCTAGGATAGATGGCATACCCGGTGAACTCCTCAAGTACAGGAGTGATTCAGTTGTGGAAGAATTGCATGAAGTGATTTTGGAGGCATGGTAGTGCTGGGCAGTATACCGAACTCATCCACAATATCCACATTGACCGCCACAAATATCCACCGCCCCCTGCCATCAGCTCCCGCGTCTCTCACACACACGAGCGGGACTTTAACACTAGATTTAGCAACTTTCAAATACTTTTAGCGGCTTTTTTCCATAGAATATTCATACTGATTTTAGCAAATGGCTGCAATATAACAAAGAGTGAAAAATTTAAGGGGGTCTGAATACTTTCCGTACCCACTGTACATTTTTGGTCATACCGCCCAGCACTAAGGCATGGCATAATGAAATTATGCCACGTGAGTGGAATGAAGCAGTTATTGTCTCAATTTTAAAAAAGGGAGACAATGCCGTCTTCAAGAACTACAGAGGGATCAGCCTTGTGTGTGTAGCATACAAGGTATTGTCTATAATGCTGTACAACCATCTAACCCCAATTGCCGAACGTCTGATAGGAGACTATCAGTGTGGTTTCCGAGCTAATAGGTCGACAATTGACCAAATTTTTACTCTCCGACAGAAGTGTGAGAAAGCTTGGGAGTTCGGAGTTACAATCTGGCACTTGTTCATTGATTTCAAAGCTGCCTATGATAGTGTCCACAGGAGATTCTTATACCGAGCTATGAACGAGATGGGTTTTCAAAAGAAATTAATAAGATTGACAAGGATGACAATGCAAAGAACCCAGTGTAGAGTTAAGGCAAATGGACAGGTGTCAGCCCCTTTCTCAGTCCTTAATGGGCTGCGGCAGGCCCGGCACCAGAGGGGGGCCTGGCCCCCCAACGGACATCCCTGTGCCCCCCCTTCGGATGGAGAGAGACGGTCGGACTTGAGTTTAGCGTGTAGTATAGTCTTACTCATACAACTGCCTGCTGTTGCTTCTGATTGCTTTTAGATGGAAAAGCTGACCATAACCTCTGGTCTAGGATCTGTTTTCTTTGTAATAATAGCATAACGAAATAGATTTGGCAAACAATCCAGTGTATCTGCCCTTCTGCTTTGGAAAGTGTCAAATGATTTTACAATGCATTTTCGCAGAGGTGAGCAATGTAGCCAATCACAGACATGTTTGTTGATTTCTAAAACGCAATGGCCAATCAGATGTTTTTAGGTTGGAACCCAAGCACTCACCGCTCCAGTAACCGTTTTTTTTTTCCAGTGTTGAATTTTTATCATGCTCTTAACTTTCTAACAAAGACATAAAAAAAAAGTTTCATCGTGTAGTCACGTTCATAGTTTTATTTTTTTGTTTGTTTTTGTGAATGTATATATATATATATATATATATATATACACATACACATACTTTAATCAATAATTGTAACACTTTACAATAAGGCTCAATTAGTTAGTTAGTTAATGTATTAAACTGTATTAACGTGTTAGTTCATTATTGTAAAGTACCTGAATAAAGTATTTCGAGCGTTCACTTGAAAATATTGTCACCCAGCAGGGTTGAAACTCAATGTTGATAAAACAAAAGTGATGAAAACTACCAGACACCCGGAAGGAAGGAGAGCCCTCAAATTGGGTGAACATGAATAAGAGATAGTACAGAACTTTGTGTATCTGGGGTCCTCTGTTAGTGCTGAGTGCTCTGAGACTGGTGAGATCAAGAGAAGAATAGCTGCTGGGAATAGGAGCTACTTTGCCCTCAGTAGCCTTTTTAAAAGCCGTAGTCTCTCATGGTCCTCCAAACTCAGAATGTATAAGTCCCTCATTAGACCTGTAGTCTCATATGGGAGTGAGACCTGGGTCCTTACCCAAAAGTCGGCAGACATGTTGGATATGTTCGAGCGGAAAGTACTAAGGAGAATATTTGGACCTGTGAATGAGGGTGGACAGTGGAGGATGAGAAGGAATGAGGAGCTGAGAGCACTGTATCAGGAGTCATCACTATCAACATTTGTTAGACTTCAGCGTCTCCGGTGGTATGGGCACCTTCGAAGGATGGGAGAGGAACGACTGGCACAGAGAATATTCGGGGCACAGCCTTTCGGTACTAGGCCAAGGGGAAGGCCTAGAAACCGATGGGCTGATGCAGTGAGGAGGGATATGAGAAGTGTAGTGTATATATATATATATATATATATATACACATACACATACTTTAATCAATAATTGTAACACTTTACAATAAGGCTCAATTAGTTAGTTAGTTAATGTATTAAACTGTATTAACGTGTTAGTTCATTATTGTAAAGTACCTGAATAAAGTATTTCGAGCGTTCACTTGAAAATATTGTCACCCAGCAGGGTTGAAAGTCAATGTTGATAAAACAAAAGTGATGAAAACTACCAGACACCCGGAAGGAAGGAGAGCCCTCAAATTGGGTGAACATGAATAAGAGATAGTACAGAACTTTGTGTATCTGGGGTCCTCTGTTAGTGCTGAGTGCTCTGAGACTGGTGAGATCAAGAGAAGAATAGCTGCTGGGAATAGGAGCTACTTTGCCCTCAGTAGCCTTTTTAAAAGCCGTAGTCTCTCATGGTCCTCCAAACTCAGAATGTATAAGTCCCTCATTAGACCTGTAGTCTCATATGGGAGTGAGACCTGGGTCCTTACCCAAAAGTCGGCAGACATGTTGGATATGTTCGAGCGGAAAGTACTAAGGAGAATATTTGGACCTGTGAATGAGGGTGGACAGTGGAGGATGAGAAGGAATGAGGAGCTGAGAGCACTGTATCAGGAGTCATCACTATCAACATTTGTTAGACTTCAGCGTCTCCGGTGGTATGGGCACCTTCGAAGGATGGGAGAGGAACGACTGGCACAGAGAATATTCGGGGCACAGCCTTTCGGTACTAGGCCAAGGGGAAGGCCTAGAAACCGATGGGCTGATGCAGTGAGGAGGGATATGAGAAGTGTAGGGTTGAGGCCCAATTTTGAGCGGCAAGCATGGAAGAGGATGGTTGTTAGAGGCCAGGGACCACTGGGGGTCTGTAGCGCCAGATGGTAAGGTAAGCCATGGTGCACATAGTGCTACTACAGTAAATCTATGGTAAATGATGGCAATTTGTAGATTAAAAAGTCTTCTAACTGTATCGTCGCGCACAGTGCTTCTCCTGGTGCGGTTTCATCTGGCTGTTATTTGTGTTCTTCGCTGAATGCAAGCGCTTCACACTGGATCTCACAGCACTGTTTGTTCGAGACTCATCAGCGAGTGAACACATCTGCTCTAGTGAAGCTCGTGCCACGCCGCCATTTAAACTTTGATCCGAGCGGATAAACGGTCCGAGTGACGCGCTTCAAATGACTAGCGCTCTTTCATTCTGCCTTTGTCTCATAAACATTAGGTCAAAAATGTATCGACCTCTTGTTATCGTTTATAGAGGAAATTTATATCGCGCGATAATTATCATTATTGATTTATCGCCCAGCCCAGCATTTGTATTAAATCTATATTCATTGAATCGAAAATCGAAAGCTTGTGAATCAGAATCAAATCGAATCGAATCGTGACATCTGAATCGATACCCAGCCCTAATGTTAATGTTACCCTCTCTCCACAAGAGCAGGCGCCTTTTCACTATCTCCGACAAATGACAGACTGGAAGTCATTCATTCCCAATGTAGAGTAGTGTGGCAGCTGCGTGGAGTTCCGATCATATGAGAATGCGGAAAATTCTGATCTGATTTGAGCTTCAGATGCGTTAAAATATTTGAACTTCTGCGGCTAGACCGTATGTGACCGCCCGACCGGATGTGATGTATTCTAATCAAAACTAGAAGCGTGAGGTTAGAATTACCTATATTTTTCCACTTTAACGTTATTCTGTACACACTATTTCTGTAAAATGCTGCTTTAGAATAATTATGGCAGAAATAATTATTTTATAATTATTAAATAATTATGTACGTTGATTAGCCCCATAAAACCTAATGTGTTTTTATTTTGGAGGTCATTTGTTTTGTGTGGGTATATTCATACATTCATTATATTCAGTAAAATCATTCATTTTACCATGCTGAATAAGCCGAGGGTGACGGTTGCTTCATGACAATTTGAAAGTTCTGTGTGACTGCCACTAGGGGGAGAAATGCGACAAACGTATCAATGTCGGAGACAGTGGAAAGGCGGCATGAGAGGTAGTGTTGTTTTATCTGAAGACAAAAGGCATTCTTTGTTGTCCACAAAGCATGATCAAATCAAAATGAAGCTGTCATCTGCTGTCTACTACACAGGATGTATAGAACCCATTCATAATTTGAATAAAAGTTTTATTTTTATTTTATTTTCATGCTATGTATAAGTAGCCTCTGTGTCAGCGTCTATTTTGGGATTTTCTATTTCTATTAGGAAATATCATATACATAAAGCAAAATGTTTATCGACTGTACCAAATGGTAGACTATTTTCCACTGATCTGAAGATTTGTTACGACTCTCTAACTTTAATACAGAACAATCGAAAAGCTGTAAAGACATCTAAGCTGCTGAAAAGGATACTTGACGTATTAGAAACTTGATTGATATGTGACATAAGATGCAGAATTATGTTTTACAGATTCAAATGTCTTTGTATTCCCCTATTGTTATATCAATCAAAAAAATTAAAATAAAAAAATCGGTGTAATGCCATGGCGAAAGTTTGAGCAAAATATGCTAACTGTTCTGCCTTTGGCTGCACAGACGAGCACAGAACACTATTTAGAGACCCAGCATCAGAGGAGACAAGAGAGCAGTGGATTTATTGATTTATTTAATGTATATTGCTGCTGCCACACAGATCTAAAATAAACATGCGATTTATTTCCCAACTGTTTACCTTCACAGACATAACCAAATGTTTTTGTAACTCGTGTGTTTTTAACGTAAACTTGTGTGTGAATGAGAACTTAGTGTAGTACTCACATGCTGTGACAGCCGCTTTCTGTCCGTGTGCGCTCAGAAAACCGTATATCAGAAGTTTAAAATAATATGGTTTAAAATGCATGATTTCAGCGCGATAAACATGATAATCAGAACCAAAACAGATGTTTTTTAGCAGTTCCGAGCGTTAATGGCGCACTCTATTCTGGAAAAGGGGCGGGGAGCAGCAGCTCATTTGCATTTAAAGAGACAGGCCCGAAAAACAGCGTGTTTCTGCTTCCACTCAAAACAGGCATTTTCAAAATGATATAATAAATTACCTGTGGAGTATTTTGAGCTGAAACTTCACAGACACATTCTGGGGACACCAGAGACTTATATTACACATAGTAAAAAGGGCCATAATATGTCTCCTTTAAATGTAAGGATTGAGCAAAAAGCTCACAAAGCCTTTCATAGATTGTGCAGTACACCGCCCCCTAGAGGAACATGTTGCATTTGTTAAGACTTGAGTTTGACATTCAAACTTTTAATAAATTAATTTAAAATGCATACAGTTTTCCATCTCAACTTCAAAAGGTGTGTCTTGTTACTGATTCCTAAATGAACATTTCAATTCAGGCTTTACTCTCATATGTAAATCAGGACATATGCTATTGAATTTAATTTAAAAATTCCATTATTATTATTTTTTTGGATAGTTGTTCATGAGTCCCTTATTTGTCCTGAGCAGTTAAACTGTTCATTATTCTTCAGAAAAATTCTCCAGGTAACATGGGAAACATATAGGTTTCTTCTGAAGCTTCTGACATAATTCAGCTATTGTTTTATCTTGTGGACTATATGTAAACATATTTGATGCAAAATATCTTACTCGGGACAGTACTAAAAAAAATAACATGCATTTTGTGTGATCCCTCTTACGAAACATTAAAGTGTTTTTAAAGAAACAAAACAGACTCTTTGAAAATGAGCTCGAAAATTGAATTTTTAACTAATTGATGTATTGGTTAGTCAGCTTAATAAACAATTTAATTGGCCATTCAGTTTCAATTGCATGTGTTCTCTCATAATTCTGTGACTAAAACCAACATTACCTGTGGAGTATTTTGAGCTGAAACTTCACAGACACATTCTGGGGACACCAGAGACTTATATTACACATAGTAAAAAGGGCCATAATATGTCTCCTTTAAATGTAAGGATTGAGCAAAAAGCTCACAAAGCCTTTCATAGATTGTGCAGTACACCGCCCCCTAGAGGAACATGTTGCATTTGTTAAGACTGAGTTTGACATTCAAACTTTTAATAAATTAATTTAAAATGCACACAGTTGTCCATCTCAACTTCAAAAGGTGTCTTGTTACTGATTCCTAGAAGAACATTTTGATGGTGGTTTTAGCAACAGAATTATAATTGAACATATACTATAGAAAATGAAACCAATACATAATTTAGTTTAAAATAAATACAATCTTCTACCTCAGCTTCAAAGGCTGTCTTGTTACAGATTTCTCAAAGAATATTTTCCAGTTGTTTTCGCTGTCAAAAGAGATGTCACGCTATTGACATTCAAGGATAGCTTGCGAAACCTTCCAAAGAGTCTCCAGTATTACTGCCCCCTAGAGGAAGATACTGCAGTTGTTTTGACTGAGTTTGACATTCAAACTTTTAATAAATTAATTTAAAATGCATACAGTTTTCCATCTCAACTTCAAAAGGTGTGTCTTGTTACTGATTCCTAAATGAACATTTCAATTCAGGCTTTACTCTCATATGTAAATCAGGACATATGCTATTGAATTTAATTTAAAAATTCCATTATTATTATTTTTTTGGATAGTTGTTCATGAGTCCCTTATTTGTCCTGAGCAGTTAAACTGTTCATTATTCTTCAGAAAAATTCTCCAGGTAACATGGGAAACATATAGGTTTCTTCTGAAGCTTCTGACATAATTCAGCTGTTGTTTTATCTTGTGGACTATATGTAAACATATTTGATGCAAAATATCTTACTCGGGACAGTACTAAAAAAAATAACATGCATTTTGTGTGATCCCTCTTACGAAACATTAAAGTGTTTTTAAAGAAACAAAACAGACTCTTTGAAAATGAGCTCGAAAATTGAATTTTTAACTAATTGATGTATTGGTTAGTCAGCTTAATAAACAATTTAATTGGCCATTCAGTTTCAATTGCATGTGTTCTCTCATAATTCTGTGACTAAAACCAACATTAAAATTAGGGCTGCACGATATTGGAAAAAAACTCATATTGCATATTTTGTATTTCTGCGATATATATATGTAATCGATGAATTGGGTTTTATTGCACATCATATGATGCTTGTATGCTATTTTAAACTTTTTTACTTTTGAAACATTCACACCTTTTAAAACACACCACAGACATGGACTTTCAAAAACAAGCAAAACACAATGGTTTTAATTGTTTGCTTTTAACAAAGATTGCAATTTTATTTTAAACCATGTGAATTCATTTTAGTTATTCTGGCTTGTTTCAACATGTGTGCTTGAAAAGAAAAAAAAAAAAAAAAAAAAACACCAGATGACTTGAAAAGCTCTATTTGGAAAAAAATTATAATCAATGATTGGGGTGATTTTGTAGGTGAGTAAATCAGCATAGAAAAATAAACAAATTACAAACATAGATAAATATAATAGAACAAAGATATAAATTAAATAAACAGTGCTTAACAGAGGCAAGTCTAACAGTATTCAGGTATACTGGTTAAATAATCACATGTAAAATAACTGCACAGTTTTCACTTTATAAATTAAATTAAATGTGTGTTAAAGCTACAAAAGTGATTTTTCTCTATGTGTTTTGTTGTTTGATTAACATTCATGACACAGAAAGTCTTAGGAACATTAAACTGCTGTGAACCAATATAATATCCATTTTCTTTATCGATTGTTTATCTTCACCTAAGTCATAAGCAACTGTGTTTACAAGAATACTTGCAGAGACATGCATTTTGACAGTTTCACGAAATGTGTAATTTCAGGCACAAATAGACACGGAAGTGAACGGAATTCAGTGTTCACGTGCATCTGCGTAGCTCTCACCGTGTCTACACTGGACGCGAGCGGCGCGACGCAACAAAATACAACAAAACTCATTAATCAGTGATGCTGTCTACACTGGATGCGGCGCAACATGGCAAATCCCAGAGAGTAAATCCCTCGTTCTTTTTATGACGTACTGACACAAAGTTCAAAGGATTTGCAACGGTCGCTTCGTCGAGTCCAGTGTAGACAGCGCGGGGCGGCGAGATGCGACAGCTGTCGCGAAAACTATCAGTATAAATATAACGATCAGTATACTAAAAATCGCACATCCTGCGATGTGACTATCGCGGGTGTGCACATTGCGATATCGATGCTGAAACGATATATTGTGCAGCCCTAATTAAAATATTCTTCTAGAAACCAGTAACAAGATCAATGAAATTCAAATCTGTTAATAAATTAATTTAAATGTATGCAGTTTTCCTTCACAACTTCAAAAGCTTTGAAGTTGTGAAGGAAAACTGCATACATTTAAATTAATTTATTAACAGATATGAATTTCATTCAATAGCATATGACCTGAATTACATATGAGAGTAAAACCTGAATTTAAATGTTCATTTAGGAATCAGAAACAAGACACACCTTTTGAAGTTAAAATAGAAGACTGTAAGGCTATTCATTTTAAATGAATTTATTAACAGATTTGAATTCAATTCAATAGCATGCATCCTGATTTACAAATGAGAGTAAAACCTGCATAGAAATGCTCTCTTAGGCCCAATTAACAATTAACAACTTTTGAAGTTGAAATGGAAAACTGTATGCATTTTAAATTAATTTATTAAAGGTTTGAATGTCAAACTCAGTCAAAACAACTGCAGTATCTTCCTCTAGGGGGCAGTAATACTGGAGACTCTTTGGAAGGTTTTGCAAGTGATTTTTGAATGTCAATAGCGTGACTTCTGCATCTCTTTTGACAATGAAAACTACTGCAAAATGTTCTTTAAGAAATCTGTAACAAGACACAGCCTTTGAAACTGAGGTAGAAGATTGTATTTATTTTAAACTAAATTATGTATTGGTTTAATTTTCTATAGTATGTGTTCAATTATAGTTTTGTGTAGGGATGATCCGATCAGGATTTTTGCAGCCGATACAAGTACTGATTTCTTGTCATGGTGATCGGCTGATACTGATGCCGATTCTGATGCTTCAAAGCAAGCTTTATATAACATATGTAATAATAGACCTTACCTGGGCGGGCCGCCCATATTTTGTAACATGTTTTTGCTTTTCGTTATTTTTATCCTCTTATACTTTCTTATCCGCCCGAGATGATGAAACCATCCCGCAATCGGCCGTTCACATGTCACGTCTAAAAACGCATAAAAACGCCAGCCTCGTTCTCCATGAAGACGAAGTTTGAGTTAAGGATAAATGGATTTCCAGCACTTGCTTTAACTCTACTACTAGATATATTTAGGGAGATGAGAAATAATAATAATAAAAAAATCTGTAGAGATATGATCAGCTGTTCGTCAATCGTGGCTGAGCTTTCGATCTCTATTCGAGTGACTACATTTAAAATAACGAGCTTGAGCAAGCAAAAGACACGACGCGCTTACGCGGTGTGCATGAGAACGGTTTACTCCCACTGACAATCCCACATGCGCTGCAGAGACTCGCAGAGACGAGGTGGATGGTTCACAGACAAAGACCAGGTATGTGTGTGTGCCTGTGCGTTTGTGTGATGTTTGTTCCACATTACATTTATAAGAGCAGTTAGGCACTTCCAGAAAAATGAATGGATCTCTATGGGCCTCTGCTGGATGCATGTAGTAATTAGCCAACACGTTTTTTTTTCTCTAAAACTGTATTTCCTCCAGATTTTTCTGTAACCAGCAGATGGCAGAATTCTGCCCCTAACAGCTAGATCAATCTCCAGAAACAACCTATTTTTATTATCATTAAAGTTTTTTTTTTCCATAAAAATTTAATATTTCAAATGCATGCTAATGGTGTAGTTGACAAATTTTGAGGTAAATGGATAAAAAGTACTTCATGTCCCCCTAAACAGCATAATCTGTATCATAAATAAAATTGTTAAAAGTCACATTATTTGTTGTTTGTCACATGTAGTAGACCATTTTTGTGCCATGGGTAAAAGGAGGATTTCCACCTGGTTACCACCGCAAGTATATTTCAAACCTGTGGAAAGCACGTTATATAAATAATCCCCCGAATTTGGTGGAGATCCGCCGGCGCGTTCGCGAGATAGTGACACCAGTCAACACTTTCCCTTCAGTAAGGAGGTCTCTTGTTCAGGCAGCATTCACGCGTTGTCTTATTCGACAGTAAGTGCCCTGCAAAGTGGACTTCACATGGAATTCCGCCATGATTCCAGTTCCAAGGGAACATACACGTTACATTCAAAGGGCATTAAAGTGCGCGAGATGTGAATTTATATTGTATTTATTTACAGAGGTAGGGGAGAGCGGGGCACAAAGTAACACTTTTTGACTTTCTCAGTTTGTGTAAATCCACATGGGGTTAAGAATATATATTTTTTTATCCACAGTAATTTTACACGTGTCTAGTACAAATATGTTGCCTTGTTTCATAGTTACAGTGTATACGTTTTTCTTTATGTACCCTCAAAAAATGGAAGTGAAATGTGACAA
>NW_015557133.1:77558-78146 GCF_001515605.1 Sinocyclocheilus anshuiensis | reverse complement strand
ATAATTACAGTGTATACGTTTTTCTTTATTTACCCTCAAAAAATGGAAGTGAAATGTGACAACATGCCCCGTAGGTGCACACACTGTAACACTGTAACATCTGAGGGCACATTGTAACTTGACCATATGACAGCTTCAAATCTTATCTGATCGAATGAAAAAAATATACAAGACAAACTAAAATATTTTGTTAATATATAATATATATATATATATATATATAAATATATATTATATTATATTTATATATATATATATAAATATAATATAATATATATTTATATATATATATATATATATATTATATATTAACAATAATTTGGGACAAATATAATGCAATTTAATGGAAAACAATGTGAGTGGTGCTCTGTGGCGTGGTCCAGAGTCGCAGCTGGGATCCGCGGACAGTCTCCGGTGGCGCTGCCAGTGTAAGAAAACAATGTGTTCCAATTTTAAAAACATGGTACGGTGCAGCGCTGCGCTTCTCATCCGGTGTGTGACCAGATTAAGGCTGGATTAGCCTCTTGTTTCAACGGTGGAATTGTCAAAGATGACTTTTAGAAGAAGACACCTTAAGCTAGGCTGGCA
>NW_015557133.1:77179-77375 GCF_001515605.1 Sinocyclocheilus anshuiensis | reverse complement strand
CTCTGTCACCATTATAAGTGTTTGATCACCACATTTGAGTGATCATTGCAAAAAATGTGTTTATGTTTATGTCTATACTGTATTCTATATACAGTACCAGTCAAGTGATTGGACACACGAATCGGAAAGTGTCCAAACTTTTGACTGGTACTGTACTATAATATACACAAAGAATATCGGCCGATATATCGATATC
>NW_015557133.1:76447-76881 GCF_001515605.1 Sinocyclocheilus anshuiensis | reverse complement strand
GAATTTCGGCCGATATATCGGTATCGGCCTTTTTTTTACTCCCTAATATCGGTATCGGCCCCAAAAAAAAAACATATCGGTCGGGCTCTAGTTGTAAACACAAACAAAATGGAGCAGTCTGATGCAACTAGGGCTGAAACGATTCCTCGAATACCTCGAGTAACTCGAATACAAAAAATCAGAGGCAAATTATTTGCCTTGAGGCTTCATTTAGTCCATTTACTTCAATAAACAAGAAGGTAATATTATGAGACTTACGTTTTAGACACTAAATTGCCTGTTTTTGCTTTATTTTGCCAACAAAAAAAATTACAAACACAGCCACAACGCTGTTTTGGGTCTCTGTGCAACATGACGGTGTTTCGTTCCTGAATGAATCACCCGTTTAAATGATTCGGTTCAATCGCAATGACTCACTTATTAACAGTGATTTG
>NW_015557133.1:76273-76413 GCF_001515605.1 Sinocyclocheilus anshuiensis | reverse complement strand
ATTTAAAGTATCTTTTCGTTTTTAAAATAATTTTAAATATCAGTAATCAATGTTTTATGTATAAAATAACAAAATATTATTTATGCATTTGTAACTGCTGGTTAAATGCATTCATGTCCCTCTGTGTGGGAAATTCATCA
>NW_015557133.1:74568-76263 GCF_001515605.1 Sinocyclocheilus anshuiensis | reverse complement strand
GTTTGGTAACAGCCCAAATGTCTTTTATTCTAATTGACTGATTAAATGTAAGAATTTGACTCAAAAGATGATGCACACTTTCAGAAAAAAAGGCTTTATAAAGGTAAAAATGCCCATAAAATGTAAAAATCAATTTAAACTTATTGGAACAGATTAATTTCTATCACTGCTGTGAACTGAATATGAAGGATATCAAAAACAAGTTGTATATTCTCCAAATAACTCTAATTTCATGTTGCAGAAAAATGTGTTTAAAAATTGTGTACAGACTCTTGTTCTTGTTCCAAGTTACCTTCCTGTCCAATGATTTTTGCCTCTCACAAAAGCCACAAAGCATTCCAAGAAGATAGTAAAGGCTTATGTCATGCTTGAGCTTTAGTTAGGCTGAAACTTGAAAGTTACGTTGCACTACATAAATGCAATGTTTAGGTATTATTATTATAATTTTTATTACTATTATTTTGATTTATGCCTTAGTTTGTACTGTTTACCTTTTTTAAAGTAATGTGAAATTGATTTTTGTGTTTTTATTCATTTAATTTTTTTATTGATATATTTGTATTTGCATTTTGAATGCAATTTGGCAATTAAATACATTAAATGGGTTTAGTTTTCACGGTTATTAATGTATGCAATTTCAACAATAAAAGTTTTTATTTTTCTAAAAAGAAAACAAATTAGTTGTTTATTTTAAGATATCTATCTTATTATCTCTTGTATATTTAGTATCGCTCTTTAATAAAGAAAAATAACTTCTTATCCGATTACTCGATTAATTGATGGAATGATCTGTAGAATACTCGATTACTAAAATAATCGATACCTACAGCCCTAGATGCAACCCACGAGGTTTATTTAAACATTATCCAATAGTAAACTGTGGAGGACAAAATAAACATTTAATCTCATAAAACTGAGAAGTCTGATGTAACTTAAACATTGTCTAATACAAGTCTGAGCAGGACAACATTAATAAAAAAAAAAAAAACATTTAAACTCCTAAAATAATTAATTGGAGTAGTTTGATGCAACTCATTAGGTTTAATGTAACTCATAAGGTTTAATACTGTCCAATAGTGTTGTCAAAAGACCCGGTATTTCGGTACCAAGACGGTACTAAAAAAAATGAAAACGTTACGGTACCAGGTTTTCTTAAGTACCGGTGGTACCGAGTACCCGGTCAACCCGGTTCTTGATGCGCTAAACGAAAGCTATCCTCTTCCAGTGTTGCCAAGTTCGCGGTTTTCCCGCGAGAACCGTGGATTTTCACTGGTATCGGTACCGAATACTGAAATTTTGGTACCGTGACAACACTACTGTCCAATAGAAGACTGAAGAGGAAAAAATAAATAGAAACATTTAAACTACTGAAAGAACAAAACGGAGTAGTTCGATCACGGTTATATCCAGGGGCGCTGCAGATAATCTGCGGGTCGGGTAATAAAAAATGCATTTGCGGGTAGATAAAATAAATCATAAATGATGCAAATATTAAAGGGTTAGTTCACCCAAAAATTAAAATTAGCCCATAAATTACTCACCCTCAAGTCATCCCAGGTGTATATGACTTTCTTCTTTCAGACGAATTCAGTCTGAGTTATATTAAAAATTGTCTTTGAACTTCCAAGCTGTTTAATGGCAGTCAGTGGGTGTTGCAGTTCATCAGTCCAAAAGAAGTGAAATAAAGCGCATGCA
>NW_015557133.1:66651-74488 GCF_001515605.1 Sinocyclocheilus anshuiensis | reverse complement strand
TGGCACTCAGCGGGTGTTGCATGCATCAGTCCAAAAGAAGTTAAATAAAAAGCACCCATCCATAAAAAAAAGTTTCTCACACGGGTCCGGGGGTGAACAAAGGCCTTCTGTAGCGAATCGATGCGTTTTTGTAAGAAAAATATCCATATTCAAAACGTAATAATCACTTTAATGTAGCTTGCGCTCACTGTTGTACACGGAAGCAGTTCCGGGCGGATGACGTATGGAGGTCGGCTTTACGCACCCGTTACCCACTTTACCCATTTAAAGTGGGTAAGCAAATACATTAATAATTACATACATTTTCAAACCTTGTTTATCTTAATTTAATGCTGTATATTGAGCAGCGGATAATGTTAAATCCATTTACGAGATACATATCTGAGGAAAAATGCATTGTTGGTCGGCGCCATATAGCATGCAGGAGTGAATTAACAGAAGGCGAACATTCGTTTCGCGCTCGGTGTGAAAGCACCATTCGTCGGCGATTCGCCTCGTACAGCTCAGACAAGGTTTTGTTCCATCCTCCACGCGGTGCCAACTCACAAAAGACTATTTTTCTGTGGCTAAAACCACCATCAAAATGTCTGTCTAATCTGTAACAAGACACACCCATTGAAGTTGTGTAATAAAACTGTGTTATCAAATAATTTATTAAAAATTAGATTTTCAAATTCAAGTCAAAACAACCGCAAAACAAAACTTTACCAGCTTTATCTTAATTGTTGAATTTCAATAGCATGTTTTAGGACCTGGAATCAGCCTTCTGCATAACCACTGGATTATGGAATGATAATGATTTTTAATATTGTTTTTCTTTTATTAATATATAAAAACAGAGGGCGCTGCACTGCGGCGACCTGTAGAAGCAGTAACATCGAAGTAGCAACACTGTTTGTTCGTTGTTTGTATGAGTGTGCATGAGTTAAAGTTTCTAACGAAGTTTCTTCACTTCATTGCTTTTATTGAACTATCATGATGATATATCACACGGTTGTGAACTACTTGATTATTTGGCTACTCTTTGGATATCTCGTGAGAGGACAGCGTGGGAATGGAGAGTGGCTTCATTATAGTCGCGACTTTCTTATGGAGTGCCATGTTTTTGATTACGCTTTGTTGGATCAAATCCACAACTGGCCTTCGGAAATTTTAAGGACTGATCTTTCTCATACCAGCACAGAGAAGACCACCAGTCAGAAGGTGAGAAAAAGGGGAAAGAAGGGGGGACTGCGTCAGAGACTGCGTAAACAGCAACTACATCGCATTCCACTCCTTTCAATAATTCTAGCTAATGCCCAGTCTCTCTGGAATAAACTTGACGATTTACAAACAAATGTTCCGTTTCTCTCAGATTATAGGAATGCTTGTGTTATTTCCTTGACTGAGACTTGGCTTAAAGAACATGATTTAGACTCTGATCTGGAACTAGAGAGCTTCGGTCTCCAATTGAGACTGGACAGGGATGCCGCTGTGACTGGAAAAACTCTGGGTGGAGGTGTGTGCATCTACGTTAACTAGCGTTGGTGCAAGTCTGCGATTTTGCGGGAATCTGTATGCAGTCCCGATATTGAACTGTTGTCAATATCACTTCGCCCCTTTTACTTGCCGAGGGAGTTTCCACAAATATTCATCTCTGTTGTATATATCCACCCAAAAGCTAATGTGAAAAATGCATCCAATATTCTATGTAAAATGGTGCATAGGTTGCAAAGTATTTCTCCTGACGCACCCAATATTGTGATGGGAGAGTTTAATCATTGTAAAATGGAGAAATCACTTAGCCATTTTGATCAATATGTGGATTGTCCTACCAGATGTGGAAAATATTTGGATCTCTGTTATGGGTCTATTAAAGGGGCTTATAAGTCATCTTCGAGGGCCCATTTGGGCCTGTCTGACCATCATGTTGTTTATTTGGCCCCTGTTTATAAACCTGTCCTGAAAAGGAAAAAAACAGAGAAAAGATTAGTTCCTGTGTGGTCTGAAGACTCAATTCAAGAGCTGATGGGTTGCCTTGAATGTACTGATTGGGAAATGTTTAAATCTGTATACTGATTTAGACGATCTCACAGAGACTGTGACTAATTATTAGGGTTGGGTACCGAACTCGGTACTTTTAAGGGTACCGACCGAATTGCGTCGGTACTACCGAGTACTGATTCACGTTAAATCAATCGGTGCCAAATTTCAGTACCTGAGAACGCATCTGGGCGCATACGCTACAGAGAGAGAAAGAGAAACCCTGTGACGTGAGGTCACCCCTGTAACTCGTTCAAACAACACACAGGGCAAGCCGAAATGTTGTGATGTGTGGTTACATTTCTAGGGCCATATGGTTTCTGCGAAAACGCGGACGGGATCGCGGAGTTCATTCATAAAAACGTAATTTACTCTATAGCGCGGAATGCCACGAAATTCGTCAATTTTGGACGAATAAATCAAAAGTAACCACTGCCACTTAATTCGAATCGCGATATGAACTAGTGTCTGTGAATATTAAAATGCAAAAAGACGGTTTAAATATGAATCCTGCATGTTGCGCTTGCCTCTGTATGTATGAATGGCGGAAACGCGGTTTTGTTTACTATACAAATACTGAAGCAAGCATGACGCTCACAGTGATTTTCGGCCTCTGCGTCTCACTATATGACGGCATCAACACAAACTTAATCTCCAGAGCTGCTGTGAGTCACTTCGCGAGAATTTGACCGTTTCATTTGAGAAAACTAGCATCATCATACTGTATACACACAGCAGCTTCATGTAAAGTACGGTTTAACATGTAACAGAAATATATTACTCTTGTATTACTTTTGTACAGTATAATGTACATCTTTAAATATTAAATTTTCTATCAAATTTAAATAAAACAATTAAAATATAAAAATAAATATTACAACCAGATTAATCACTTAATTGTAGAAAAAAATAATACAATTATTAGCTTATTCAAAATGTTTTAAAGGAATATTCACAGTTTTTCTTACTTTAATTTTCAACGGATTTAAAATAAATGTTTAATGCCTTCATTTGATTTTCAGAAAAATTAAAACAAGAATTTCTGGGGGGGAAAGAAAGAAAGAAAGAAAGAAAGAAAGAGAAGTTTGTAGGGCCCCATTGTTCAAAATGTTGAAATTGAGACTTTTGGACTTATTTTTCACTGAAATAAATGTTTTTGTAATTACACCGAGTAAAGTACCGAAAAAAGGTACCGTTGGGTACCGGCACCGAAATTCAGGTACTGAATTTACTGGTAGAAATTCGGTACCGTACCGGTTAAAATGTGAATGGTACCTAGCCCTATTAATTATATTGTATTATCTTGTGATGTTATATTATATTGTATACTCTATTATCTTGTGAAGATTTGGTCATTAAAAAGAAACCTTGTATAGTATTTCCGAATAACAAACCATGGATTACTAAACATGTTAAAAATGCAATTAATCTGAGGAATGTTTATTATAAACAAGGTGATGGTATTCGTACAGAGAGGCCCATAAATTAGTGAGAAATGAGGTGAGATTAGCCAAACTGCGCGGTATAAGGAAAAGGTAGAAACCATGTTTAAGTGAGAAATCTCATTTAGCTTGGGATAGAGTGAAGTAGTGGTCGACCGATATGGGTTTTTTGACAGCCGATACTGATGCCGATATCTTGGAAAGCAGGGTGGCCGATGGCCGATATAATTTTATTAATTTTAATTCATATTTAAGAAATTTGAAATAATTTGAAAATGGATTAAAAAATAAACGTGTAAAATAAACATACTTATACTCTAGAAGACAAAGTATTTTTCACAAATAAATATTCAATCAAAATATAATTAAAAAGGAAGTAAACACTGTAACCAACAGGGCAGTCAGTATTCTGGGAAGTTTGTGTGCATTGGGAATCATATTTTTTCAAATAAAGTCAAGGTAACATTCATTTTACATACAGCACACAGTGAAAATGACATGAATATGACAGTGGGCAAATGCATAAAACGCAGCATAATTTGAAATCAGGCACGAGTTTAAAGTTTGTCGATCATGTGTCTCCAGTGAAGCTGAACTCTCCTCCCATCCGTATTCAATTCGCACGGACCATAGGACCGACTGTCACAGAACACGCGATCATGCAGGTCACATGCACACTTCACAAGATCTCAACTAGATTCGACTAAGTCTGCAAGGTTTGTGAAATTAAATGTTCATTAGTCATTCAAAAATTTGTTTAAATTATATAAATGCATATTTGCGGAAAGCTGACGGCAAACGAGAAAGCATTATAATGTTTCCCTTTAATAATACTTTTTGTATACATTTTAATTCCTTTGTTTAACAGTTCTATCTGATTATTAGATAGACTTCTATCCGTATTAGACAGAACTGAACGACAACAGCGAACAAGAGGGAGAATGTGAGCACTGTGTGCTCAGGCGCTGCCACAGACGTTCTCGGCGCCGTCAAAATAAAAGTTCCGGCTCGCACACATTGGCCAAACAGAAAAACTTATCGGCCGATGCCGATATTTGAAAAATGGCAGATATCGGCCGATATATCGGCCTTGGCGATATATCGGTCGACCAGTAGAGTGAAGTCTATAATTGGAACTAAACAGAGGACTAAAAGTATCACTTTAGGTGGGAAATTGGATCATGAATTAGCAGACGATTTTAATTTATTTTATACAGGTTTTAATACTCATGATTTTACATCTGAATTGTTGAAGTATGGTTGGAATACTGTAACTCTGGACACTTATGTTAAATTTCAAATCAGTGAAGCTGATGTACGTAGCTGTTTTGGTCTGGTTAAAGTAAGGAAGAGTCCAGGCCCTGATCATATTAGTGGAAGACTGTTGAGAAATTGTGCAGAGCAGCTTTCAGGGATTTATTCATTTATTTTGAATAAATCAATGCAACTTTCTAAAGTCCCTCGTCTTTGGAAAGATTCCATCGTAGTGCCAATTGCGAAAAAATAAATCCTATTTCTTTTATTGATTATAGGCCTGTTGCACTCACTTCTCTGGTTATGAAATCTTTTGAAAAAATAGTTAGGAAGGGGATTTTAACCTTAACACAGTCAGCACTTGATCCTATGCAGTTTGCATACAGATCAGGTAGAGGAGTGGAAGATGCCACTTGCACCCTACTAAATATGATTCAAAACATTTGGAAGGTAAAAATAATTATGTACGTTTGCTTTTTCTTCTGCTTTCAATTGTGTTCAGCCCCATACTCTGGCAAAGAAACTTGTTGAAAATTTTAATTTAGACTTAAATGCAAACACTGATATGATTAGAGGGAAAGCTCTTCAACGTATGTATTTTCTGAGGAAACTTCGAACTTTTATTTGGATGTTTCTTTTATGAAGATGTTTTATACTTTCGCAGCTGAATAGTTGTCTAATATCCAACGTCAAACGTCGAACCAACTTTATATCGGTCCAACGTCAAACGACGAACCAACTTTATATCGGTAACGCTAACAACGCTTGCGAGCCACGCTTTCATCTTGCGGTTTCGCTTTTCACTGCACAAACTGCGCGTTGCATAATTGCACCCAGTTTAAAGTCTGATCCAAGTGATCACCACCAAATAAATGCATCCTAGTGTATTTTAAAGGCAATTAACAAATGTGCAGGACAGTTTAGCAGTTCATATTCAGTATGTGCTAAAGGGCATGTAGCAGTAGCTCAACACAGGAGTTAGCAGGACAGGCTAAGATCGATTGCAGTCTTTGTCTTCTCGGAACAGCCAATAAATACGCATACAAACATATAAAACTACAATTGTAATTTAGAAAGTGAATTCACCTGAAAATACACCATGACTCGATGTGCCTCAGTGATTTCTTGTAGAGTCGCAGGACCTTCTGATGGTGGGTCAGGTAGGCAGCCGCCATCTTTCCTTCTGAGTCACTTGTGTTTTGCGTGTTCGGACACAGTGCACAAAACTTCCGAATCTTTTGTTTCGAATCAATGCTTCGGACGGATTTATATATGTATATGTGGAAGCAATATTCATTTAGTGTAAATGTATGAGATTGAAGCAACTTTTATATATTGATTATAAATATAGAAACCTGGTTATTGTGTATTCAAAACAGTCAGTTTATTAGTTCGTTTGCAGAAATACAGATATATATTATATATTATACAGATATAATTACCTTATAACTTATTTTACACAAATAAAATACTGCATATTATACAGATAATTGAATTGTATTTATTGATGTTATACATTACACGATATAGATTGCACTGTAATGAAAATATGGAACATGTCAATAAACATGCTGTGTTCTCGTTACACTTCAACCAGCAGATGTCCGTAGCGTGCAGAGTTTCAAAAACATTGAATCATTTAAAGCAATCGGTTCAATTGATTCGTTTCGAAAGTCACGAAGAGTCCAGGAGAGTCACCTTCACGGGAACACAGACATAGCTGCTTTCCTTTTTTTTTTTTTTTTTTGTTTGTTTGTTTTTTTATGTCCTTCCCTCACCAACTCCCTTTTATGCACCGTTCTGCAGGTCTACAAAACACAAACGAAAATAACAATATAATTAATTGTTATTGTGTAAAAAAAAAAAATGTTACGGTAGCTGTTACATCTCAAAATAATGTATTTATCATTTGTGGGGTGAGTGTAAATTCATAGACATAATACATAGGCCTACCTCATTTGCAGCTCGATCGTAAGCCATCACCGCAATATTGGCCCGGGCAACTTAACGGTCCGTGTATCTTTTGGTCATTTGGTTTTCCTTTTAGAAATGGGTATTAAGAAACAAAAAGAGAGTGGCTTTTTGATTTTCGTTTTAAAATACAAAAATTAAAATTGAAATACAAGGCGTTTTTCTTTTTTTATGGTGAAAAAAACGGATGAGCAAAATTTTTAAAATGGTTTGATGTTAATTTTATATTTCGAATAACAAAAAATAAAATCACTAGAAAACAGAAACGAAAAAAGGCCCTTTTTTTATATTCCGAGACCGGAAGTGGTAATTTACATGACAAGAGTACATGTCAGAGCCTGTTTTTATACAGTCTATGGTCAGAGCCTTAGAAAGAGAGAGTTGCGTCAACGGAAGTCCAAAACGCTCGATCGTCACGTGATTCACGTAGACCTCAAATAGTTCCAGGAAGTTCATAGCGGGCAATTGAAATACATCGAGTTGGAGAGACAGAACTGTGATTTTTGGTAATTAGTAGACAATAAAATAATTTATTTACATTATTTATAAAACAATGTATACATGTATACGTAGTATAGTTATATCAGTGTTGTTTTTAAAAGATAAAATCCGCTAATATTTGAGGATTAATGTGTTGTCAGCTATCCTTACCTGCCTTGTTAACATTTACATTTACATTACATTTAGTCATTTAGCAGACGCTTTTATCCAAAACGACTTACAATTGGGGGATACATAAAGCGATTCTTCTTAAAGAGGCAAACAGACACAGGAAGTGGTTGTAATACCAAGTTCTTAGACATTGTTCAAATAAGTACAAGCTAGAAAGAGAAGGAATAAATAAAGAGAGAGATTTTTTTTATTACTTTTTTTTTATGATGAAGTCAAGTAGCTTCGAAAGAGATGGGTTTTCAGCTGTCGCTTGAAAATTGTCAGGGATTCAGCATTCCGGATAGGGGTGGGAAGATCGTTCCACCAGCCAGGAGTGGTGAACGAGAATGTTCTGGAAAGTGATTTTGAGCCTCTCTGTGATGGTACCACGAGGCGTCGCTCACTAGCGGATCTCAGACTTCTGAAGGGGATGTAGATTCGTAGTAGTGAGTGGAAGTAGGCGGGTGCTGAGTCTGTGGCTGTTCTATATGCAAGCA
>NW_015557133.1:62936-65354 GCF_001515605.1 Sinocyclocheilus anshuiensis | reverse complement strand
GTCAGCTATCCTTACCTGCCTTGTTAACATATTTTAGGCTGAAGTTACCATGGTAAAAGTCCGTGTTTGCTATATAAACGACATCGTGGTCTTCTGCCAAGGTAACTTCAGCCTCTCTATATAAATATAATTATATATGTATGTATGTATGTGTGTTCTTACAACTTGCATGTTAGTCAGTTTCAATCTGTTCATTGTGTTCATTGTCGTTTTACTAATCTCATGGTAAATGTTACGTTTGTTGTCTTAGAAAATTCAAATGAAGATAATGAAGATATTTTATTAAGTGAAAACTAATCTTGTTTAATGTTTTTGATTCTTGTGCACCCCACAATAATTAATATATAAAAATATATTTGTAGTATATTCCAATTTAAAACAACTTAAAACATATTTACACATTTAATCATATATTTTATGTATGTTGACTTTTGTTATGCACTTATTTACAGCAATCGATTTATACATTTATAATAACTATAGTCTATAGTTTGCTGTGCTGCATGGGAGTGCTCCAGTCACTCACAGAAAGGAGTGTGAATGTCCCTACTGATCACTGATCTGGAGAAGAGAAAAAAAATGATGCATCAAGTTTTGTTCAATTCACATTTATTTGTATTGCACTTTTTAATATACACATTGTTTCAAAGCAGCTTTACAGAAAATGAATGTTTCTACATTACAAATAAGAGTTCTGTTAACAGGTGTAACTGTGCAAAAGTAATGTTCATATGGCAGAAATGTTCTGAAATTAGGCTATACAAATAAACAACTTAAAGCAATGGTTACTTGATGTTATCATGTTGATTACAATGCAAGGAAAATGTAGCAGTTTTGTATGTTTATTAAGAGTCAGCTTCATCTGAAGTCCTCTCAAGGGTTGGTGTCATCTCTTCACAGGTGTTGAGTCATCTGAAGTCTTCATCACTAGCTTCCGGGAACTATTGAGCGGCTCCACGATCCGCCATTGCTGTAAAAAACTGGTCCATTGGAGTGAACAGAGTTGTCGCAACTCTCTCTCTCTATGGCTCTGGTACATGTACTAGCGGAGCTGTGACGTGATACAGTACATGGACATGGAGCAGTACGTCGTTTACCGAAACAATAAAAGAGTGTCTCTCAGGGAAGAAGACATGACTGCAGAAAAACTTAGTTGCATATTTCAGGTAAAAAACCATCACCGATATAAAGTTGGTTTGATGTTTGACATTTGTGACCCTGGACAACAAAACCAGTCGCTTGGGTGTATTTTTAGCAATAGCCAAAAAACATTGTATGGGTCAAAATGATCGATTTTTCTCGATTGAAGATCATGTTCCTTGAATATATTTTGTAAATTTCCTACCGTAAATATATCAAAACTTTTTTTTTTTTATTAGTAATATGCATTGCTAAGAACTTAATTTGGAAATTTTTAAAGGCGATTTTCTCAGTATTTAGATTTTTATGCACCCTCAGATTCCAGATATTCAAATAGTTGTATATCTGCCAAATATTGCCCTATCCTAACAAACCATACATCAATGGAAAGCTTATTTATTCAGCTTTCAGATGATGTATAAATCTCAATTTCTAGAAATTGACCCTTATGACTGGTTTTGTGGTCCAAGGTCACATTTGTCAGCCAGAGATTCAGCCTCGGAAATCAATAGTTCTTTAACGATTTAGCACAAAGACAAGAAACATAATGTGTTATAATTGTTTTCAAATGTAGAAGACAACACACAATGTGTTTTGTTTGTTTTAATCTGCCTTAAAGGCACAATATGTAATTTTCGCCGCTAGAGGGCGCGTATTCAAAATAAACAAATAGACAAAGGTGTAGTTTGATGATGGCGTGACTGAGTGTGGAATCATGGGAGTTGTCGTCTTCATCCCCACAGCCGATGCAATCCGACGGGACTCGGGCAGAAATCATGTTCATGGATGAGCTAATGATTTATTAACGTAGTAGAATGAAGCAGGGTGAGGCTAAAAGCCGTCGAAGCGAAACGAGGCTGCTGAACGAGCGCGACACACGGCTCGAAAGCAGAGGAGCTTTTATTATGGCACAGTCGACCGCTTCCACTTCTTCCGGTCGTGCGTACACTCTAAAAACCGCTGGGTTGTTTTTTCAACCCAAATGCTGGGTTAAGACCGCTGGGTAAGGACGTTGGGTTGAAAATTGGTCTTGATCAATTACCCAGCGGTGAAAGAGATCACGTTAACGTTGGACATATCTCGACGATACCAGTGCGAGAAGCCGCCATTTTCTCAGCATCTTCAGATGGAAGGGAGTGCGAGTGAAAGACGGTTTATGGTAAGTAAAGATTAAAAATGTAAAGTCATCATTGATTGTTTGAGTCCGGTAGTATCTTGAGATTTCATGGAAGGCGGAAATATTCTGAAAAGAGCTTATATTGAAAAATACGCGGACAC
>NW_015557133.1:57981-61584 GCF_001515605.1 Sinocyclocheilus anshuiensis | reverse complement strand
AGTACATGGACATGGAGCAGTACGTCGTTTACCGAAACAATAAAAGAGTGTCTCTCAGGGAAGAAGACATGACTGCAGAAAAACTTAGTTGCATATTTCAGGTAAAAAACCATCACCGATATAAAGTTGGTTTGATGTTTGACATTTGTGACCCTGGACAACAAAACCAGTCGCTTGGGTGTATTTTTAGCAATAGCCAAAAAACATTGTATGGGTCAAAATGATCGATTTTTCTCGATTGAAGATCATGTTCCTTGAATATATTTTGTAAATTTCCTACCGTAAATATATCAAAACTTTTTTTTTTTTATTAGTAATATGCATTGCTAAGAACTTAATTTGGAAATTTTTAAAGGCGATTTTCTCAGTATTTAGATTTTTATGCACCCTCAGATTCCAGATATTCAAATAGTTGTATATCTGCCAAATATTGCCCTATCCTAACAAACCATACATCAATGGAAAGCTTATTTATTCAGCTTTCAGATGATGTATAAATCTCAATTTCTAGAAATTGACCCTTATGACTGGTTTTGTGGTCCAAGGTCACATTTGTCAGCCAGAGATTCAGCCTCGGAAATCAATAGTTCTTTAACGATTTAGCACAAAGACAAGAAACATAATGTGTTATAATTGTTTTCAAATACAACACACAACACACAATGTGTTTTGTTTGTTTTAATCTGCCTTAAAGGCACAATATGTAATTTTCGCGGGCGCGTATAGGGTGAGGCTAAAAGCCGTCGAAGCGAAACGAGGCTGCTGAACGAGCGCGACACACGGCTCGAAAGCAGAGGAGCTTTTATTATGGCACAGTCGACCGCTTCCACTTCTTCCGGTCGTGCGTACACTCTAAAAACCGCTGGGTTGTTTTTTCAACCCAAATGCTGGGTTAAGACCGCTGGGTAAGGACGTTGGGTTGAAAATTGGTCTTGATCAATTACCCAGCGGTGAAAGAGATCACGTTAACGTTGGACATATCTCGACGATACCAGTGCGAGAAGCCGCCATTTTCTCAGCATCTTCAGATGGAAGGGAGTGCGAGTGAAAGACGGTTTATGGTAAGTAAAGATTAAAAATGTAAAGTCATCATTGATTGTTTGAGTCCGGTAGTATCTTTAGATTTCATGGAAGGCGGAAATATTCTGAAAAGAGCTTATATTGAAAAATACGTGGAAGCGGATTTCGCCTCAGAAATAGTCTTAAACTGAACGGAAGAGGTGCTTTTAATATAACGTCAGTGAGTGTCTTATGTCATGTTTACATAAGATTTTCTACATAAGATAGAGGTGTTAAGAGAGGGTTATTAACATATTTACATGTTAATTCATTATCTTTTTTTTCGCGGCTAAATTGAATGTAGCTTCCTAAAGGAAACAGCGTTATGTAATAAAGACTAGCCTAATTATTTTGAGGCTGATGAAGTGATAATTGTTAAAAGTAATGTTTTGCATGTTATATTTCAGACATGTTGAGCTTTGTGTCTTCATTGTGCCCGCGCCGGGAGGTAACGACTTCAGTTGCTCAGCTTCTTCAGAAGGGAGGGAAAGACGGTTAAGGCAAGTAAAGTTCATAATTCCATCGTTATCATTTTTTTTTTACTAAGTGTAAAATAATGTTTGTTTTTGTAGATGTTGAAAGCCAGAGGCATAGGAGAGCATCATTCTTTTGAGATTGATGTGAGTTATTTTTAGAAAATAAATGTTTCTGTTGTCTCCTGCCTGTTTACTTCACATTTTGATGCAACAACAGTATGATTACATGTTCATATGTTATTTAAACCATTGATGTCCCTTTTTTCTTTGCAGAACTCAAACTAACTTTGGAGTGAAGGACACAGAAGCCTGCTTGTGTGATATGGCAGCGATTTTCTCAGCTTCTTTGGAAGAGAGGGAAAGACAGTTTAAGGCAAGTAAACTTCATAATTCCATGTTATCATTTTTTTTTTACTAAGAGTAAAAGAATGTTTGTTTTTTGTTTTTGTAGATGTTGAAAGCCAGAGACATAGGAGAGCATCATTCTTTTGAGATTGATGTGAGTTATTTTTAGAAAATAAATGTTTCTGTTGTCTCCTGCCTGTTTACTTCACATTTTGATGCAACAACTACGACATTCCCCCCTCTGAGACTTAGTAAGTCTCACATTTGCTTATTTTTACCCAGAGTGCTACTTCATAACTTAGTTGTCTTAGTTAACACTACCTAGTGACTAAATAAGTCACTCTGTTTTATTACCCATGACCAAATGATGCAGCATCTGGTTTGGAGCATCAGGACCAACCCTCTCCCCCCACCCTTGACTAGGAGGGAGTAAAAGATCCAGTCTCCATAACTTCTACTTCTATAGAAAACAATTTTATAAGCATGCGTGCAATTGGTTCAGCGCTTGCCTGTGGTTGTCACAGTTATGTATAAAGACATAAAAACACATTTAAAACATCACAAATAGAATATCACAGGATTAGCATAGTTTTCTTGTCTTTTTTCTTTTCTTTTATTTCCGTCTTTTCCGTGGGAACTTTAATACAGTGGTCCAGATGATGCCAGGGTGTGTTTCCCCCCACTTTGACTGCTGCTAGAGTAGCTCTCACCACTTCGTAGGGTCCCTTTTCTCCTGGGCTCATTCCATTTTCTTTTTTCCTGTAAATAGATAGCTCTATGTATGGCAGTTAATTTCTTCATATATGATCGAAGTTCCATTTGTAATTGCTCTAGAGGCGGTCCTTTGTAGGAACCTCTACAATATAGCACAGCATGGGTCGACCCATAAGCATTTCATGCGATGTTAAGTGCGTGCTCCTGTTAGTTTGCATGTGATAGTTCATTAGTGTAAGAGGTAATGCATCAATCCAATTAAGTTTAGTACTTTCACATATTTTGTTAATTTTGGCCTTGATAGTTCCATTAACCCTTTCGACGCACCCTTCCTGTTTTTTTTCCTTAATTGTTGCAATACTTGTTTTACAGTTTTTTTGTATGAATGCCTACCCATTATCTTAATTTATTTCTGATGGTTTTCCAAATCTTGGAATTACTTCTCTTGTTAGAAATTTAATTACTGTTCCTGCACACCCTGAAGCTTTTTTAGCTTCTATATTTGCTGCATTGTTTCCCTTAATATCATTAATAACATAATCATTTCCCTTCTTGTGTGCCTGACATTTTATTATTGCTAGTCTTTTTGGTAGCATCATAGCAGAGATTAATTGCCCTATTTGTTCTATTTTTTCTTTCTTTCTTTCTTTTTCTTTTTCTTTCTTTCTTTTTTATGTATTTATTTATTTTTTAATCTCTTTCTGGATCATATATCATTGTGCCATGAAATTCTGATTTTGGGTAGCTGTGCTTCAGGAATTTGTGCTTCAGTATACTTTATCCACTTAATGACTGTCTGTCTCACATATTGTTCTATCTGTCCTATCCAATAGACATTTGCTTTTTGGCTCTGCAACCACCATTTGTGTTTCTGTTCCTATTGCTTCGATATATATTCCTTCTGGAGAACACCAAATTTGTAGCCCCAATTTACATAATGCATCTCTTCCTAACAAATTGATAGGAGTCTGATTTGATACCAGAATGGGCATTGTTATACTTTGATTTT
>NW_015557133.1:43676-56136 GCF_001515605.1 Sinocyclocheilus anshuiensis | reverse complement strand
TGGGACCTCCCCAAGGGTTAACTGGGCCCTGTGAAGTACCTCGGTTAGGCTGTTGCCAGCTCTCCCCCCTTCCATCCTGAGGGTACTGTTGCCATGGATATGTGGGACAGTCATTTTCAATGGGTCTCCTTCTGGATTCCCTTCAGTCTCTTGTTTCCACCTTTTCAGCTGTCTCTGTACATGTGTGGTTGGATTTTCTTTGTCCTTTTTCTCTGCACGTAGTGACTGCCACACTGCTGGACGGAATGCATCAAAAACAATTCCATTTCTCTCTTGCCTCTTTGTTTTCACAGCTGGTTCCCTTTTTTTCTTTTTTTTTTCTTTTTCTCCCAGCTCTACTGGTCCTTATATTTGCCTTTCTCCAGTTAGTTCTACTGTTCCCTTGAGAATTGAGAACTCTCCGTCTGTGGGCAAATAGGGGGGCGGCTCAGAAAACAACTTTTCTCGCTTTCTTTTTGTCTCTTTCTCAGCCTCTTTCAGTTTCTTCCTGGCTTGTTTTATATATTTTAATATGTCCTCCCCTTCCTTTTTACTCTTACTGGATTTGCTGATTTTATTAATCCTATATCTGTGTCATGTTGAGACCATAGTTCAGTTGGTACCTGACGCTGCATTTCCTTAAATAACTCAGTCTCATTTTTGTTTATCACTTCTACTGTTGTAGTCATTTGTGTCATTTTCTTTTGACCAATAACTACTTCCTGAGGAATTCCCAGCAAACTGGTTGCACACCAAATTTTGATATAATTTTTATCAGCTGAATGAAAAATCAATGGATGTTCTGTTGGTTCCCACTTGCTTTGTTCTGCCTTTTTCATCATTGCTCCTAAATCCTTTGCTTTCCAATTTTTTCCTACATATACTGCAATATGTGGGACCTCAGCGCCCAGCAGGAATTTTTGCCTTTCCGTTCAGCCCTCTGTATTATTCCTCTCCTACAGAGCGGTATCCAAAGGTCTTCGCGCGCTTTCCTTTACTATATCTGCTTCATTGTTGATTGCTGCCCTTTCAGGCCCAATCCACAATAAACACAGACCACTACATGCAATGTATTTCTGCCTACACCATCTAGTTTCAATTTAGGTCACCTATCAAGGCCTTCCTAACAGTAAACCAAATATGTGCATGCAGTTATTTCTTCTGACATCAAAACCCCTTTTTTATTTTTTTTTGTATTTTCTAATTCTGGAAGAGCAGATTTTCAGTGTCCTTACCACCAAGGGCAGACCGGCAAACAACACAAACGAATTATATAAGCAAAATTGCTTACCTATTCGGTGGCCACCGTGTAGTAATTTTAAACCATAAAAAAAGCAACCCAGCATGCTGGGTCAAACATAATAACCCAACTTGTTGGGTTAAAACAACCCAGCGCTAGGTTGCCAAAATAACCCAAATTGGGTTGTTTTTAACCCAGCCGTTTTTAGAGTGTATGTGGTGGGAAAAAGCAGCGCTGTTTTATCATACTAGATACATTTGAAAGTTATGTTATAATGCTACTCTGTGCGGTCGTCACCGGTCTATTAAAACGCACAACATATTAAAGCGTCTTTGGTGTTTCCATGTTTTCTACAAAACAAAACCGGTAATCGAGGGGTTATGACGTCATTGGCAGGCTACACAATGACACTATGGACACGGTCCGTGTCACTAGTTAAAATTGCTTATTTCTCTGGATTTAAACATTCTTCGAAACATTTGGGATAATGTAAGTACACAAGTCAGCAAAATATATAAAAGTGTTCTAGTGGTTTTTTGGATATTTTAATTAAAAAATCTTACATATTGTGCCTTTAAGGTATTGTAACTGATAGACCTTATAATGTAAAAGTGCAGGATAGGGACCGTCTGCAAAGTGCAAAACCAAGAGCAAAAAGCACAATTATTCCATCTAAATGCTTCACTTGTGAACTGTATAAAAAATAAATCTCAGATCTAAGGGGTGTGTCTTGTTACTGGCTCATAAAAGAACATTTAGATGTTGGTTTTATTCACAGAACTATAGCACAACAAAAGCTATTGAAATGGAACAATTGAGAAAAAGCTGGCAAAGCATTACAAAGATTGTGCAGTTTACCGCCCCCTAGAGGAAGATATTGCACTAGTCTTGACCAAGTAAGACATTCAGAAGTTTAAATTAATTAATTTAGAATGCACACAGTTTGATATGTAAACTTAAAAGGGTGTGTCTTGTTACTTGTTCAAAGTGACAGAGGGGAAACACAATCGTTGTCAGTAAACAGGCTAAAAGTCGGGGCAGGCGGCAATGAATCACAACTCAGAGACAAGGCGGATAATCCAAAAGGCAGGCAGCAGAGATTCATAAACGAGGTACAGACAGGGTCACAACAGGCAGGCAAAACAGCTGGCTCATAAAAGAACATTTAGATGTTGGTTTTATTCACAGAACTATAGCACAACAAAAGCTATTGAAATGGAACAATTGAGAAAAAGCTGGCAAAGCATTACAAAGATTGTGCAGTTTACCGCCCCCTAGAGGAAGATATTGCACTAGTCTTGACCAAGTAAGACATTCAGAAGTTTAAATTAATTAATTTAGAATGCACACAGTTTGATATGTAAACTTAAAAGGGTGTGTCTTGTTACTTGTTCAAATAACAATATTTACAACCATCTTTTACTATCATATGTAAATAAGGATGCACGCTATTGAATTAAAGTTGAATCTGTTAACACATTCATCTTTAAAACATACAATATTCCATCTCAACTTCAAAGGGTGTGCACAGCACATGATATTGAAATGTCAACGAATACATCAATCAATGTAAAGTAAATATGCTCTTCTATCTTAGCTTCAAAGGGTGTATCTTCTTAGTGGTTCCTAAACAAACATGTAGATGTTGGTTTTATTCACAGAACTATAAGACAACACATGATATTAAAATGTAAACAAATACATCAATTAATTCCCTATAAATGTAGTATTCTATCTCACTTTCTAAGGGTGTGCCTTGATACTTGTTTTTAAAAGAACATTTCAATGTTGATATTATTCACATAACTATAAGACAAAAAAAACTTATTGAAATGTAAAAATTGAGAAAAAAGCTTATTAAGATTAAGACCGCCCCCTAGAGGAACACATTGCAGTTGTTTTGACTGAGTTTAAAATTCAGAAATGTGAATAAATTAATTTAAAATACACAGAGTCTGACATTTAAACCTCAAAGAGTGTCTTGTTGCTGGTTCATAGAACCACATTTCTATGTATCTTTTACTTTCATAAAAAAATTCGGATACACGCTATTGAATCAGAGGCTGTGTTTACACTTGGCATTAACATGCGATCACCGTGATCTGATCAAGCAGATCGGATCATCAGTCAATCAGGACACGGCACGTTTATACTTGGGAACATCAGCTGACCTCTCGATCTGGATAACCGATCGGATCTGTATTTCCCACGCAATATTTAAATAAGTCTGCGTTGCAAAGTCAACCCGAAGTGGTGGGGTTTCTTTTGAAAACTATTGTCAGTCGCGGGACATTTTACAAATCAAAATAAGTGTACGAGTCTCACTAGTGCTCCATGGCCTGGTGTTCTCCATCTCTCTTCTGACAGAAGAGGGGGTGGGGTTTTGCGTGACATTGACCTGCGAATGCAGACATAATGGCTGGATTGCGTTTACATTACACTGAGATCCGATCACTTGTCTTTTCAATGTGTATGTGGACAACATCCGGATACAGGTCGCATGTTAATGCCAAGTGTAAACGCAGCCAAATTCAAACCTATTAACATATAATTTTTGTAAACATACAGCATTTTATATCATCTTCAAAGGCTGTCTTGTTACTGGTTCATAGAATAACAGTTAGATATCGGTTGAATTTGCAGAACTATAGCACACCACATGCTATTGAAATTTAAGCACATACATCAAATAAAAAATACAAATACTCTTTTATTTAAGCTTTATGGGGTGTGTCTTGTAATTGTTTCCTATAATGACATTTGTTGTTGGTTTTATTTACAAAAGTGTAACACAACAAAAGTTATTGAATTGTAAGAGCTCTGGAAGCTTCCCAAAGAGTGTGCAGTACACCACCCCCAAGAGGGATACATTGCAGTTGCTTCGACTGAGTTTGATATTGAGAAATGTAAAAAAATTAATTAGAAATACACAAGTCTGGTATGTCAAATTTAAAGGGTGTGTCTTGTTACTGGTTGATTGAACAACATTTACATGCTGGTTTCATGCACAGCACTATAACACAATGCACAATATTGAAATGGCAACAAATAAATATATTCATTTCTAATAAATACCCTCTTCTGTCCCAATTCTAAGGGGTGTGTCGTGTTACTGGTTCATGGAACATTTACATGGTGGTTTTAGTCGTGAAACTGCAACACAGCAAAAGCTATTTAAATGTAAGGATTGAGCAAAAAGCTCACAAAGCCTTTCATAGATTGTGCAGTGCACCGCCCCCTAGAGGAACATGTTGCATTTGTTAAAACTGAGTTTGACATTCAAACTTTTAATAAATTAATTTAAAATGCATACAGTTTTCCATCTCAACTTTAAAAGGTGTGTCTTGTTACTGATTCCTAGAAGAACATTTTGATGGTGGTTTTAGCCACAGAACTATAATTGAGAACATACTATAGAAAATTAAACCAATACATAATTTAGTTTAAATAAATGCAATCTTCTACCTCAGCTTCAAAGGCTGTGTCTTGTTACAGATTTCTCAAAGGACATTTTCCAGTTGTTTTCATTGTCAAAAAAGATGCAGAAGTCATGCTATTGACATTCAAGAATAGCTTGCAAAACCTTCCAAAGAGTCTTCAGTATTACCGCCCCCTAGAGGAAGATACTGCAGTTGTTTTGACTGAGTTTGACATTCAAACTTTTAATAAATTAATTTAAAATCAATACAGTATTCTATTTCAGCTTCAAAGGGTGTGTCTTGTTTCTGATTCCTAAATGAACATTTCAATTCAGGCTTTACTCTCATGTGTAATTCAGGTAAAACCTGCATAGAAATGCTCTTTTAGGCCCAATTAACAAGACACAACTTTTGAAGTTGAGATGGAAAACTGTATGCATTTTAAATCAAAATGTTTATCTAATCTGTAACAAAACACACCCATTGAAGTAAAAACTAGCTAAAACTGTCTGTGTTATAAATTAAATTATAAAAAAATTAGATTTTCAAACTCAAGTCAAACAAACTGCAAAACAACACTCTTTACCAGCTTTGTCTTAATTATTGAATTTCAATAGCATGTTTTCTGTTATAGTTATGTGACTAAAACAAATATAAAATGTTCTTATAAAACAGTAACAAGACACACCATATGGTTGATACAGAAGAGTGTATTTATTTTAAATTAATTTATTTATTGGTTTAAATTTCAATAGCATGTACTTTTGGTGTCATACTTCTGAGAAAACAACAAACATTAAAATGTTCTCATAAGGACCTGGAATCAGCATACTGCATAACCACTGGATTATGGAATGATAATGATTTTTAATATAATTTTTCTCTTATGAATATATTTATGAATAAAAATAGAATAACCACTATCACATATATTGTTTACAATATTTCTTATTTAAATGCAAGTGAGCGTTATATGTTTTTGTCTTTAAATCTTTCAAAGACCTTGGTGCACAAATTGCTCTTGTTTTGTTAATTGTAAAAAAAAACATTCCGATGGGAAAATATTAATCGTTTTATCCTTTACATGTACTTTGTAGACAGTCCCTAGCTGGCCTAAGCGCTAGCGTGCCGCTGCTAGAGCCTTTATGCGTTGCAACATATCGTGGAGGATTAAAACAAATAAACTGCGATGTGTGTTCAGTTCTACGTTCTGATGCTTTTCAGATAAGCCATTTTTTATACAATTATACTCATCCACTAAGAATTTATTGAATTTTTTCAAATATCCAACGTCGAACTTTATATCGGTAAAATCATCATGCTATATCTTAGTACCAGCTAGCTATAACATTAGCTCAGATGCTCCTGGGTGTCAGATCAAGACCAACAAAGTGGAAAATTTGGTTTGGGCATTCACCCATGCTGCAGCCGTGAAGTTAAAAGACAAACATGCCACATACAAAAAACACACAAAGATGTTAGTGAGGCTAGCCTGTTACGTTAGCTTAACCCCACTAAAGTTAGTGGGAACGTTGTCGGGTAGAATCCGCCTCGTCCTGGATTATCTTTTAAAGAATGTATATTTGTAACTAACATAATTTAGAGATTTAGCATTTGGAGAAGTTTTCCTCTCAGTAGTCACTGAAAAATATGAATTTGAGAAAGGAAATAAACACTAGTGGTTATTTGTCTTATGAATTTCTCGACAGGTCTCCACTCATAGTCTATACATGAATGACGACGCAAATGTGGCCATTTTTCCTGGAGCATCGGGTAATTTCAGCACATTCGACCTTACTCCAAGAGTCCACTATAAGGTTCACGGTGAGGAGGACACCTCACCAGCTACAACCAGCACAGGCCAACGTTTTACATTCATGCGAACACCTGCGACTACTTCTAGTTCAACTGCACAGCGGACTGCCTCAGCCCCGCCAGATCCACTGTTTCCAAAACATTTCAAAGGTAACGTTGGCCTAAATCACTTCTCAAATGACATTTATAATTTTAAATTTACCAATTATTGGGAATAAAATATAATTAGATATCATTGCAAAACACTTAGTTAACATTTGATGATATGATCATATCAACTCCATTCTTTGTCTTCTTCGTAGTTTCAGTATAATAGTTAGCTACTTGTTGTACATTTCATCTATTCATTTCTAATAAATACGCTCTTCTGCCCCAATTCTAAGGGGTGTGTCATGTTACTGGTTCATGGAACAACATTTACATGGTGGTTTTAGTCGCGAAACTGCAACACAGCAAAAGCTATTTAAATGTAAGGATTGAGCAAAAAGCTCACAAAGCCTTTCATAGATTGTGCAGTGCACCGCCCCCTAGAGGAACATGTTGCATTTGTTAAAACTGAGTTTGACATTCAAACTTTTAATAAATTAATTTAAAATGCATACAGTTTTCCATCTCAACTTTAAAAGGTGTGTCTTGTTACTGATTCCTAAGTGTCTTGTTACTGGTTGATTGAACAACATTTACATGCTGGTTTCATGCACAGCACTATAACACAATGCACAATATTGAAATGGCAACAAATAAATATATTCATTTCTAATAAATACCCTCTTCTGTCCCAATTCTAAGGGGTGTGTCGTGTTACTGGTTCATGGAACATTTACATGGTGGTTTTAGTCGTGAAACTGCAACACAGCAAAAGCTATTTAAATGTAAGGATTGAGCAAAAAGCTCACAAAGCCTTTCATAGATTGTGCAGTGCACCGCCCCCTAGAGGAACATGTTGCATTTGTTAAGACTGAGTTTGACATTCAAACATTTAATAAATTAATTTAAAATGCATAGTTTTCCATCTCAACTTCAAAAGGTGTGTCTTGTTACTGATTCCTAGAAGAACATTTTGATGGTGGTTTTAGCCACAGAACTATAATTGAGAACATACTATAGAAAATTAAACCAATACATAATTTAGTTTAAATAAATGCAATCTTCTACCTCAGCTTCAAAGGCTGTGTCTTGTTACAGATTTCTCAAAGGACATTTTCCAGTTGTTTTCATTGTCAAAAAAGATGCAGAAGTCATGCTATTGACATTCAAGAATAGCTTGCAAAACCTTCCAAAGAGTCTTCAGTATTACCGCCCCCTAGAGGAAGATACTGCAGTTGTTTTGACTGAGTTTGACATTCAAACTTTTAATAAATTAATTTAAAATCAATACAGTATTCTATTTCAGCTTCAAAGGGTGTGTCTTGTTTCTGATTCCTAAATGAACATTTCAATTCAGGCTTTACTCTCATGTGTAATTCAGGTAAAACCTGCATAGAAATGCTCTTTTAGGCCCAATTAACAAGACACAACTTTTGAAGTTGAGATGGAAAACTGTATGCATTTTAAATCAAAATGTTTATCTAATCTGTAACAAAACACACCCATTGAAGTAAAAACTAGCTAAAACTGTCTGTGTTATAAATTAAATTATAAAAAAATTAGATTTTCAAACTCAAGTCAAACAAACTGCAAAACAACACTCTTTGCCAGCTTTGTCTTAATTATTGAATTTCAATAGCATGTTTTCTGTTATAGTTATGTGACTAAAACAAATATAAAATGTTCTTATAAAACAGTAACAAGACACACCATATGGTTGATACAGAAGAGTGTATTTATTTTAAATTAATTTATTTATTGGTTTAAATTTCAATAGCATGTACTTTTGGTGTCATACTTCTGAGAAAACAACAAACATTAAAATGTTCTCATAAGGACCTGGAATCAGCATACTGCATAACCACTGGATTATGGAATGATAATGATTTTTAATATAATTTTTCTCTTATGAATATATTTATGAATAAAAATAGAATAACCACTATCACATATATTGTTTACAATATTTCTTATTTAAATGCAAGTGAGCGTTATATGTTTTTGTCTTTAAATCTTTCAAAGACCTTGGTGCACAAATTGCTCTTGTTTTGTTAATTGTAAAAAAAAACATTCCGATGGGAAAATATTAATCGTTTTATCCTTTACATGTACTTTGTAGACAGTCCCTAGCTGGCCTAAGCGCTAGCGTGCCGCTGCTAGAGCCTTTATGCGTTGCAACATATCGTGGAGGATTAAAACAAATAAACTGCGATGTGTGTTCAGTTCTACGTTCTGATGCTTTTCAGATAAGCCATTTTTTATACAATTATACTCATCCACTAAGAATTTATTGAATTTTTTCAAATATCCAACGTCGAACTTTATATCGGTAAAATCATCATGCTATATCTTAGTACCAGCTAGCTATAACATTAGCTCAGATGCTCCTGGGTGTCAGATCAAGACCAACAAAGTGGAAAATTTGGTTTGGGCATTCACCCATGCTGCAGCCGTGAAGTTAAAAGACAAACATGCCACATACAAAAAACACACAAAGATGTTAGTGAGGCTAGCCTGTTACGTTAGCTTAACCCCACTAAAGTTAGTGGGAACGTTGTCGGGTAGAATCCGCCTCGTCCTGGATTATCTTTTAAAGAATGTATATTTGTAACTAACATAATTTAGAGATTTAGCATTTGGAGAAGTTTTCCTCTCAGTAGTCACTGAAAAATATGAATTTGAGAAAGGAAATAAACACTAGTGGTTATTTGTCTTATGAATTTCTCGACAGGTCTCCACTCATAGTCTATACATGAATGACGACGCAAATGTGGCCATTTTTCCTGGAGCATCGGGTAATTTCAGCACATTCGACCTTACTCCAAGAGTCCACTATAAGGTTCACGGTGAGGAGGACACCTCACCAGCTACAACCAGCACAGGCCAACGTTTTACATTCATGCGAACACCTGCGACTACTTCTAGTTCAACTGCACAGCGGACTGCCTCAGCCCCGCCAGATCCACTGTTTCCAAAACATTTCAAAGGTAACGTTGGCCTAAATCACTTCTCAAATGACATTTATAATTTTAAATTTACCAATTATTGGGAATAAAATATAATTAGATATCATTGCAAAACACTTAGTTAACATTTGATGATATGATCATATCAACTCCATTCTTTGTCTTCTTCGTAGTTTCAGTATAATAGTTAGCTACTTGTTGTACATTTTATTTACACTATTTTGCACATTTTAACATTTTCCCCGACTTTCATAACCTCTGCCAAGGAAGTGGCAGAGGTCATGTTTTAGCAGTGTCTGTCTGTCTGTTAGCAAGATTATGCAAAACGTTTTGCAAGGATTTACATGAATTTTTTTAACGCCAATTAGCTCAAAGATACAAGAAGAACAAACTGAGCGCATTTTGTAGTTATTGTTGATAGACAGAATACATAAGAGCATTAATCATTGCTAGGATTATGAATGCCCTGTGTGTCATAGCAATTATTTTAATGATATTCTTCCAGATCAATTTTGTTTGCTGAGGTGGTTGGTGGGAGGTTGAGTCCCAACAGAATGGTGGTGGTCCGGTTTTTAGAATGTGAGGCTACCATTCAGGGGATCATCAGAAATGTGCAAGATGCCATTGGAAGTCATGACCCCATGGTATTGACCGATGCACAGGGGAATGCAATTTTGGAGTCAGAAGGGACAACAGGTGGGAAACATTAATTTTGTTATACTTTTAAGTCTTTACTTTTGTGTTTGAAAATTAGATGGCACATGATTACTTATGACTGAACCAACCACTTAAGTAATGTTTTTTCCTGGTTTTCACCCCGACTATAAAGGGTCACAATTCTGGAAACAAAATGCATGAAAGATTCTTGCTGTAAAAGAACAGGACTTCCAGAAGTTGCAGGGCACCAAAAGGAGGAGAATGAGGTATTCTTAAGCAATCATATTACTCTTATTTGTCTAAACATTGAAATGCATTGTGGTTTTTCACTTAGACTTATCCTTACCATTGTTGTTCAAACTATTGAAAAACATTTTCTTAAAATCAGCACCTGTTTGCCTACTCTATTACTGCTTCTGTATTACAGTGGCTTTTATAATGTTTGGTACAAAGATTTATTTGGCTCTCAGGGTTTCTTATATAGACCTTTTTCTGAACGCGGAAGTATCGCCTGACTGGAGCGGTGCTTCCCATTTCCGGTCTCTGGTTTCTAGTCACATTTACATATTTTCCGAGCCGATAATATAACGTGAAACCCATAAACCCATATAACGTGAAACCCATATTCTTCGCGATGGCGCCGACGTTGATGGCTGCCTCCGTGGCGTGCTCCGCAGTTGTTTTTATGTTTTTATTAGTTTGTCCTGTCTTTAGTTATATCCCTGCAATCAGTTTCACCAGAAACTAATTGCTGGACATTCGGAAGTACACACCACCCGATATTTCACCGGTTTTCGATTATTCTGATGTTTTGCTGGACATTGTAGTCGGGGGAGCTGTGGCGCTGATCAAGCGCTTCAGGATGCACAGACGGGGGAAGCGAGCCGGCGCCACCTGGCAATAAAGCTCATTCTGATTCTGATTCTAAAAATGGTTTTAAAAAGCACATGGCACCATAGTTTCATCACTTTACAGTGTCACAATAACCGTCTTTTTGCAGTAAAGGACCTGTCATAGTTTAATGAGTGGGAATGACATGAAGCGACGCAACGTTAGCTGCATTGAAAACAGATGAGCGCACATACAGCTCCCGATCAGGGTGAAGTTCACGGGATTTTGTCCACAGAATTATAAAAGCACACATTATTTTAACATATTTTATTATTTCAAGCCATGCTTACAGCACCGGAACTGCAAGCCATACATACAGCGGACAGATTTTATGGTACGCAAAACAAATACTTTAAAGGAATTCCTTTAGCTTATTGCTGTTACTGTGGCAGCAAACAGCAGCACAGCTTAACCCTGCACACATTCAGATTTAGTTATATTGAAAATGTTTCAATTCAGTCAATCTTTTTTTACCCCGTTTTAACATTTCTATGGAGACCGGAACACTAGAGCACCCAAACGGAAGTCAGAAACCATCATGGCGCCGCTCACCGGTTACTCAGGAAAAAGGTCTATATCAACACGGCAAAGTATCTGAGAGCCTGTTAACATATTCCCATAATCAGGGATGGAAATTGAGCTTGCCCACATCTCCATGTCATTTTGTTGTGTGTGAGACAAGTGTCTTGTTTTGAATGAATGAATTTCATAAGAAGCAGCACTGACTTGGCCAAGCTACATTCATAAAAAAAAGCCTTATTTGATTTTTATCAAATAAGGCCCCCCCCCCACTTTTCTAATTTGTCAAGCAAAAGGCTAGGCTTTTACCCCACCACCACTACCAAAACCACTAAAAGACTTGGTTTTGTTATTTATCTATTATGGTTTCCTTGTAACAGCCGAAAAGATGAAGATGCTGCAGGGATTGGAGAGGTCACTGAGAAAATAGAAGAACTTGTAGTGGCATCACAGAGCCTACCAGATGTCACTGCAGCAATCAAAGAGCTCACCAATCTGGCTGCTACTCAAAGAGTCATCCTGACTCCTTCCCAGCTACAGACCAACAAGCAACGGTTCTGCTGTGTTATTTGTATGAGTAGGTATCCCAATAGATGGTGATTGTCCCATATGTAAAATCATTTTGGATCCATTTTATGTAGTGTGTGCCAGAGTTTGAGATTTCCAAATACACATACAGTACGTTATTACATTCTCTAACCAAGGTCAGCTGTGTCTCATCCTCTACAATTAATTACATTATATGTATGTGTGTGTGTGTGTGTGTGTGTATATATGTGTGTGTGTGTGTGTGTGTGTGTATGTGTGTGCGTGTGTGTGTGTGTATGTTTGTATGTATGTGTGTGTGTCTATATGTATGTGTGTGTGTGTGTGTGTGTATGTGTGTG